>NW_022991397.1:380000-387500 GCF_902827175.1 Gymnodraco acuticeps
CCCCAGGTTGCTCCAGATGGCCAACGGTGTGTGAGTGTGTGTGAATGTTAGCTTCCTTTAGGCAGACCTTTGTTTGGCAGCCCCTGCCATCGTATGAATGTGTGAATGCTGACTTTTTCGAGGACTCTTACGGCCCGTCCACACTACAGCTTCAAAAAAAGCTTGGAGCTGGGCGTGTCTGAAGCTCGACCAACAACCAATCACATGAATCTCCCGCCCCTGACACACAAGCAGCGGTTTGATTGGCTAGAGCTTGCACTGGCATATGATTTGATTGGCTGACGCTTCCACCGAAAGCTTCAGAAGCTTCAAAAGTTGAACATTGCTCAACTTTTGCAGCCTGAAACGCCAGGAAAGCTCCGCTCTGCTTCCCACAATGCAGTTCGGCGAAAAGTGACGTCACCCCATTCAAAGTGAATGAACAGACGCGTTGGAAACCGTTTTTGAAGCTGTCGAAGCTGTAGTGTGGACGGGCCGTTAGAGAATTGAAGTGCTTCATAAATGCAGTCCATACAGTACACTGCTCTGACTGGACAGTTTTGTTCTGATGCTGCCATTAGATTGTCTTTAGGGTGACTTACAAACTCTGTCCAGGGACTACAGATGAAGAATAGCCTCTTGGCCAACTCCGGAACATTTACAGGAATGTTGATTCACGTGCACTGTCCCTGTTAAATAAATACGTTCATATCTTATTGCACAACACATGTTTTCCGTGCTACAGAATATCTTTGATTTAGTTTAGGTTCTTAAACATTATATGCATTATTGAAACTGATTCGATACTTCAAATGCACCAAGTTCCCAAGACTTGTTTGTATAAAGTTTATAAGTGATTCCCTACTCCAGTAGTGGAGCGGATCCAATCCAATCTATTTTATTTCCATAGCACATTTAAAAACAACAGAGTTGAACAAAGTGTACAAACTGTATAAAAACACAGCATAAACACATGAAAACAGACAGGACACGAAAGTAATGTGAAAAACGAGACAATGAAACCAGATCAGAAGCCACAGACTGAGAAACTCTCCTATGACGTAATAACATAAATAAACACATTGTGTCAGATATAGGGGCGTAACGGTAAACCCAAATGAGTTACGTTGGTGAACTAGTTACAGTGGGAATCATAGAGGTAAGTCTTAATGTGTGTACATATTTGCACACATATTTTTATATACATTTGTTTTTATATTCGGGATTGTGGGAAACGTCATTTCGATCTCTCTGTCTGTACACACAAACTGGAAGATTGACAATAAAGTTCGGTGGGGGCTTTTTTTTTTCTTTCACGACACTGTGTCTCAGGGGATCTTAATATTTAAGAACCTATTAATGTGTTATACCAGATTAACGGGTATAATCTCAGCTAACTGACGATACAAACCATTTTTACCAAAACAAAACACAAGTCTCATAAGAAGCATCTAAATGACCCCTGAGCGAAAAATGCTAACGCACTTTGGCACAGAACTCAAGATAAAAGATACCCTTATTCAGGGTGCGAACTAGAGGGGAGCAGGGGGAGCTATAGCTGGTGGTGACATGAGCTCCCCTGGGAACATGGTTTGTGAAATTTGGGGGGAGCTCTCTAAAATACTGATATGATAGGGTGACCAAACGTCCTCTTTTGCCCGGACATGTCCTCTTTTCACGCCCTGTCCGGGTCGTCCGGGGGGGGTTTATAAATTCATGAAAATGTCCGGGTTTCGCGGACTGTTTGCATGTACTTAAATTGACTGGCGCGTTGCACAGAATACTACGGTACTCTGTTGCATGTGTGACGTAATCCCTGAGTCTGAAGCTTTGTGGGCGGCTCTACAACTACGCTGACACACAAACAGAGGAAGGGGACAGAGCGGACCGCAGCTCACATTCACAATGCCAAAGCGCAAATGTACTTTTACAGATGAATTGCAGAAGAAATTCCAAATGTACCGACCCGGCCGGAACAAATGGGAGGCGGAGTGCACCGTGTGCAAAGCTTGCACATACGTGTGTGTGTCCAATAAAGGTGCAGGCGATCTTAAAGCGCACATGGACACAGACACACATAGGAAAGCTGTGCAAGGTGAGAGTTTGTCGGCAAAGTTGACAGACTTCTTTGTTCGACCAGGCAAAATAGAGGATGCTGTAAATGCAGCGGAGGGTGCGTTTGCATTTCACACTGTGAAACATCACAACAGCTACAGATCTATGGATTGCACAAGTGCCTTGCTAAAAAAAGCATTTCCAGACTCTGACACTGCCAAAAAATGCAGTAGTGCGCACTGAAACCGAAGCCATTGTCAATGGTGTTATAGCGCCCCACTCGATTGATGTCGCACATGAAGCACTCAAAGAAATCCAGTACTGTGGTGTTTCTACAGACGGGAGTAACCACGGAGCAGTGAACATATTCCCATCATAATCCAGTACTTTGACTGGAAGAGGGGTGGCATGCAAACTAAATTAATCGAGGTTAAAGACACACCAAATGAAACAGCATTGGCAAAAAACAATTTGTCTGAAAAATGCATTGCATGTATGGCGACAATTGCAACACAAACTTTGGAGGAATCCGACGTGATGAAGGGGGAAAGAATGTGTTTGCAAATTTGAAGAGGTTGCTGCAGAAGAGCACTCTGATCGGTGTGGGTTGCCCAGCACACACATTGAATAATTGTGTTCATCATGGGGCAGACACAATAGATATTGACCTAGAGAATATCATGTTCAAAATCTACCAGTACTTCCACATTTACACTGTGCGCACTGAGAGCCTGAAGGAGTACTGTGATTTTGTTGACATTGAATACAGAAGGATGCTTTCTCACAGCAAGACAAGGTGGCTGTCATTGTTCCCAGGCATTGAGAGGACGATACAGATGTTTCCAGCCTTAAAGGCATTCTTTCTGTCTCAGCAAAAACCACCCATAGTGATCAAGAAGTGTTTTGAAAACGAATTCAGTGAGATCTACCTCTGGCACATGCACTCACTCATGTCTGCGTTCCACACCCACATTCAAGACATGGAAAAGGAGAAGAACTCCATTATGGAGGTAAAGAAAATAATGAACAGCATCCACACCATTCTTCTTCAACGCAAGAGCAACAACTTCATGTCCCTTAAAGTTAAGGGACTACTGGCACAAAAGCGTAGTGATGGACTTGGTAAGGAATATGACCAGTTGTGTGCTGATGTGCGAGGCCTGTACAGTACATGTCTGGAGTATCTAGAGAAGTGGATGACTCCAAGAGTTCTCCACATTCACGTGGATGGATCTGAGTGAGCCACCAGAGTGGAATGATGTGGAGGCCTGCATCAAGTTCCTAGGAGAGAAGGGGGTGGTCATTGATGATGTCAAGTGTTTTGACCAGGTCACCAATCTGAAGAGATTCACAGAAAGGAGATGAGGATGTGATGAGGAGTTCAGTGGCCTGCAGGTGCTCCAGAAGTGGACCAAATATTTTCAGAAGACCAAAAGCATTGCATGTTACTCAGAACTACTGAAGATTGCACGGTTTGTCTTTGCACTTTCCTCTCACAATGCAAATGTTGAGAGGGTTTTCTCACTGATGCAGAGCCAGTGGACCAAGGAGAGGAACCAGCTGTCTGTTGAGTCACTGACGGGGATTCTATTTGTGCAATATAATTTGGAAGACATGTCTTGCAAAGACTTTCATGCTTATTTGTTGAGCAACCGAAAACTGCTGGGAAAGATCAGCTCCACAGCTAAATATCGATGGGGGAGGATGAAGAAGAAAAGCAGGATGAAGAAGATTGAAGTAGCAGCTATGCAGAGAGAGAAAGCTATGTAGCTGTGGGAGAGAAACTTTAAACTTTTAATTTTAAATTGGGACCCTAGAAAACTGTTTGAAGCTAGAAATATGTGAAAAGTTGTGGTTTCACTGGTTGTTTACAATGACAGGGCCTGGAATGGTGTTTACAAACATTTAAAGTAGGCTTATATTTGGTTCATGGTGCCTCAAAATGTGTTTGGTTTGATTTAGGTAATCAAATGTTATGTTATGTTCACTAATGGCAATTATGCAAATGTGAAATCCAAAACTGCATAGTGCACTTTTAAAATAATTAGATTAGTATCTTGGTGAGGTTACTGTTTTATTGTTTACATTGACAAGATACAAAGAGATTATTTGTTAAAGCTGGATTTTCTATTTTATACTATTTCATATATTTTGTTATTTATTTGTGTCCAGTAAGACTTGAAAAGAGAGCTATTATTTTGTTACAGGTTGATGTTTAAGTTATTCTTGTGCATTTGAGATTTGTCAGAGATAATTCTAGGCATAATAAAGCATGTTGATTGTTGAGTAACCTTGGTTTGGTGTGTCTTTGGTTATAGAGAGATATTATTGTGTTATATACAGTAAAATAATATAAATAATAATTGTATATCCATACAGAGGAGGCATACTTGTAAACAATAAGGCATCTTTGAGTAAACGTTGAGTATCATTAAGTATCTCGAGGCTGGGGGCAGCATGTCCTCTTTTTTGGAAATCAAAATATGGTCACCCTAGATATGATGACCAAATAAATTCCATTTTGGGCATGTTTTTTTTTTCAAAGGTGTAAAATAAGTGAAATAAAATTATATTTACAGTTTATGATTCATGAAAAAAGTGTCGCCTGCTTGCACGCTGCCCGCAGCTCCACCCACTACCCACTCACTCACAAGCTCGTTTAGTTAGCACTGCATGTTTACCAGGCATTGTTGCTGCTGCTGACATGTCGAAAAGAAAAAAAACAACTTACCTTGGGCAATTTCTTTAAAAAGACGGCCAAACAACCTGATCAAGAAGACCAACCGAATGTAGCTGGTGGTAGCACATCGTACGTTGTGACTGCTGCTACAACAGAACCGAGAGAGGAGGGAGCTAACGTCAGTGCTAGTGCTAACTTGACAGCTAACGTTAACTTGGGGGCTGAAGAGACACAAGAAGACGAGCCAAGAGAAGCTAACTTGATGACTACAACTACCATAGTAGAGGTCGAAGGAGATGTGGAAGAAGATGATGATGCTGCTGATGACCACCCCACCTGTTCTTCCTCTTCCTCCCTGCCCGCTGCTCGAGATGGGGGGGGGGGGGGGGGGGGTGGGGCGAAGTTGCTGTGGTGGTCCCGCGGCCGCCGACTGGCTGGACCAGCCAACAGTGGAGTGAGTGGATCACACGCCATGTGAAACAATGTAGCCTGTTTTTGAGTCATTTTAAGTTGATTTAATTAAACAGTCAAACGTTACATTGGTGGTCCGTGGATTATTTATTATCAAGTTGATTGAAGTTTGCGTAGTCCATACATGCTTGGGAAATCTGTTGACATGAACATGATCCATCGGGACGTTTCATGTAAATGTAGACCTGTGGCACCACCCCGTGTGCACCAGATGTTCTCTTTATAATAGGCCTATGTCTGTGCTGTTGCTATTAATGCACGGATCAGCATTCCCCCCCCCCCGCAAAAATAAATAAAATCCCGGCTCCCCCAGAGACCGTGGTATAGTTCGCACACTGCCCTTATTACTTATCGTAGCTGCACATACAAGATATCCGATTAAAGCTGAGGTTCCACAGATTATTTAGGTATAGTATCATCACTGAGTGATCCGGACTCGCGACAGGGGAAGCAAACACAGACATCACAACACGTACCTTTACGGAGCTTCTAGGGAGATCGTCTCACCTTAGCTGTCAATCTGATCAAAAGACGTGTTCAATGGCATTACAACGAGAAAAAACGCGGCTGAATCGGTTAATCCATAGGTTGATAATGTTTCTGTGGAATCATTTTTTTTAATTTATATAATCCATAATTCAATTTTTATGTAAAAATCGGAGAGTAAAAGTTAGCTGCTAATGGTAGACACCAGAGTTATCGCAGCTTCCGGTTTTGGCTATGTGGCAGTCTCACACACACACACATTACCAAATAAGGAGTATGTGGGAGTTCCCCTTGATTCCATTGGCTCTGACGGTTAGAAAGAGATGTAATTCGGCAAAATCGAGCAAGGGGGGCCAGAGATAGGTCAAATCCACCCAATTGACCCCAGAAGTGTTTTTTTTTTGCTAAATCTTTCTAAAAAGGTCAAATTTCACTTTTTTTGCATCAATCTTGATACAGTGTACATATTATATGTTGTAGTTTGGATTCCTAAAGCTTTTAGTCTCCCATCCCATCATTCAAGGGTAGTTTTCACTATAAGTTTTTTTTTTTTTTTTGGACGGACACAATAATTTAATTTTTTTTACTGTGTTCAATCTGAATTAACTTTAAAATAAAAACATCTATTGATTCTGACACTTCTAGATCCAACTCACAGGTGTAACCTTGCTTTGGGAACAAAGATTATTAATTTAACCCTTTTTAGAAGGGAAGATATTGTCATTTGTTCTGGGAATGTCATTTTCGAGCCTGAGACCTGAAAAACATGCTCGGGGCTTAACAGGTTTAACTAACTAGACAGACAGTAGCCACATGGGAGGCTGTGGCTCAGTCGATAGAGTGCTGTACTTCGAATCAGGGGGTACCAAGTTCGAGTCCCACTGCAGTCAGCATGTCGTTGTGTCCCTGAGACACTTCACCCCAAATTGCTCCTGTGGGGATTGTCCACAGTACTGAGAAACTAAGCAATTTGCTTTTGGATAAAAGCGTCTAACAAGTGACATGTAATGTAGTACAAGTGTGATCGCCAAAGTATAACTGACCATGCCAATCAGTTTGTCATGTTAGCCACAGCACATGTTTCTTATCATGCACAGTTTTGAAGTGGAACTCCCGTGAGTACAAACGCTTGACAAAACTCACATTACATGCATCACCTTACTCCCCTGTGTGTTGTGCACGACACGGTGTGCACGAGGCCTTGAAACCAATACTGTGATGGTTCAGTGCAACCACATGTCGTCACAGCCTATAGTAAAAAGTGTGATCAAAAAAGGAGCTTTCTTTAAAGGGCCCATGTCATGCTTTTCCGGTTATTCCCCGTCCCCTTGTGTTATGAAGGTTTTTCTGCATGTAAACGGTCTGCAGAGTCACAAACCCTCAAAGTACACCCTGTAGCGAGTAAAACTCTAACACAGAGAAGACCAGTCTGTGCTGCCCCAGAACGCCTCGTTGGAGATTTCTCTTTTTCCATTGTTTGCTTCCTGGGTTCTGTGACGTGTGAAAACCCAAATCAACAACAAATTACCGGATTGGCCCAAATGGACCAATCCGCGGAGCTCCTCACACACCAGGATCCCTTGGGTAACTAACAGGGAGTCCCCATTGACTTGCATAGAGCTCCCTGGACGCTGGTAATAGTCGAGTTGGGATGGCGGAGAAATGCTCTCTGCAGACCCATTCTCACAGCGTTACAAACCTTTTTCTTTCTCAATATCAAGCCACACTTATTGTTTTTACTTCGGCTGTGAGTGTTTGTGTGTGCTCAGGATGAGTTTCACTGTGTCTCTCTGTATCGCCGACCCGGAAACCTGTCCACTCCTCGCAGC
>NW_022991397.1:392500-393538 GCF_902827175.1 Gymnodraco acuticeps
TTGCTATTAAGGGGAAATCAAGAAAAAAGTATTTAACTAGAATACAATTGACTTCTGAAAGAGATTTTAACAAGGGAAGAAAACTTGTAGAAACACACATGAGTCTGAATGAAATGAAAAGTATCCATACTTGTTAGATACCTTTCTTACATTAAGCTGCACATGTTTCCTTGTACACTAATGATCACCCAGGGTTACAGGTTATTTCATTCAGCTTTCAATGTCTTTCTCACTTTTTGCCAACTGTTAAGCGTATAATTAGTTCAAGATTCCCTATTAAATAAAAGGTTCAGGTGTATATCAGTATGTAGTGTCTCTACTTTAAAGAGTCCTCTCCTGCTGATGTTCAGGTGTATATCAGTATGTAGTGTCTCTACTTTAAAGAGTCCTCTCCTGCTGATGTTCAGGTGTATATCAGCATGTAGTGTCTCTACTTTAAAGAGTCCTCTCCTGCTGATGTTCAGGTGTATATCAGTATGTAGTGTCTCTACTTTAAAGAGTCCTCTCCTGCTGATGTTCAGGTGTAATATCAGTATGTAGTGTCTCTACTTTAAAGAGTCCTCTCCTGCTGATGTTCAGGTGTATATCAGTATGTAGTGTCTCTACTTTAAAGAGTCCTCTCCTGCTGATGTTCAGGTGTATATCAGTATGTAGTGTCTCTACTTTAAAGAGTCCTCTCCTGCTGATGTTCAGGTGTATATCAGTATGTAGTGTCTCTACTTTAAAGAGTCCTCTCCTGCTGATGGTCAGGTGTATATCAGTATGTAGTGTTCTCTACTTTAAAGAGTCCTCTCCTGCTGATGTTCAGGTGTATATCAGTATGTAGTGTCTCTACTTTAAAGAGTCCTCTCCTGCTGATGTTCAGGTGTATATCAGTATGTAGTGTCTCTACTTTAAAGAGTCCTCTCCTGCTGATGTTCAGTGTATATCAGTATGTAGTGTCTCTACTTTAAAGAGTCCTCTCCTGCTGATGTTTCAGGTGTATATCAGTATGTAGTGCTCTACTTTAAGAGTCCTCTCCTGCTGATGTTCAGGTGT
>NW_022991398.1:0-42066 GCF_902827175.1 Gymnodraco acuticeps
ACTTTATCTGCGTTTTGAAGTATTTTTTTTATTTTTTTTTTAATACTTTTGATGGCACCTTAAAATAAAGGACTAGCTCTACTCATCTCATTGTACCTGTATAATGACAATAAAGGATTCTATCTATTCTATCTAAAAGGAAAACCAGATATAGCGTTGTTTTTATCTCGTAAATTCCTTCGATAAAAACGCAATGCAGTTTCTCCATAGGGTTTAGGAAAATAGCTGGAAATCAGGTCTGTGGTTGAAACACATTGAAGAGACGGATCACGTTTTGTTCAGTCGGATAATCTCCACATGTCTACCCTACTTTTATCATTTTCTAAATTATAAATCTAGTCGCCAGAAGCAAAATGCTAACGTTATGCTATAAAGGAACTACAGCAGGGTCGCTGCTTCAACGTCACGCCGACTTCAGATCCATATTCAAAACTACAGATTCTACAGTCTGCAGGAGGCAGGGACTTGCTTTCAAGCTGAACAGAAACTAACTTAGAGGAGTGTTCACGTGTTCGGCGTAATGACGTACAACAACCTCCACAACTTCTGTAGTCCTATTCAGCCACTTGGTAACAACCATCGTTTCTCAGACACGTACACTCTTCAGAAATCACTGATGGATTTAATGTCGTAGAACAAAACGTGATTCGTCTCTTCAATGTGTCTCAACCACAGACCTTAGTTCAGATATTCTCCTAAACCCTATGGAGAGATCCCATTGGCTCTGAGACCAGGAAACAGGAAGTGGTGAAATGCTAATGACTTCTGGGTTTTAGGACGTGTCACTGCACCACTCTATGTCCTCTTATTCCTTTTCAATCATCTCTTCAAAATCCAAAGATAATCAGTTTACAAAACAAAAGAAATACATAAAGCAGCAAAACTTCACATTTTAGAGGGTGGTATCAAAGGACGTTTCCTGTCATGATCCACTTAGCATCCACTGATTAATTGTATGTTTATTTAGAGCAACGGTTAAACTACCAAATATTCCTCCGGGATAAATACAGTATTCTGAGTTTGGCCCATAATCACAGGCTCTATGTGTCCTACTTCGTTGAAAGCTAGGGCGTTACATCAAACATCCCACAGCACATTTACAATACTTGGTGTGTTAAAGGTCACCTATTATGCAAAATCCACCTCTCCATGTCTCTTCTACATCAACATGTGTCCCCTCTTCTTCATGTCTCTTCTACATCAACATGTGTCCCCTCTTCTTCATGTCTCTCTACATCAACATGTGCCCCTCTTCTTCATGTCTCTTCTACATCAACATGTGTCCCCTCTTCTTCATGTCTCTTCTACATCAACATGTGTCCCCTCTTCTTCATGTCTCTTCTACATCAACACGTGTCCCCTCTTCTTCATGTCTCTTCTACATCAACATGTGTCCCCTCTTCTTCATGTCTCTTCTACATCAACATGTGTCCCCTCTCTTCATGTCTCTTCTACATCAACATTGTCCCCTCTTCTCATGTCTCTTCTACATCAACATGTGTCCCCTCTTCTTCATGTCTCTTCTACATCAACATGTGTCCCCTCTTCTCATGTCTCTTCTACATCAACATGTGTCCCCTCTTCTTCAGTCTCTTCTACATCAACATGTGTCCCTCTTCTTCATGTCTCTTCTACATCAACATGTGTCCCCTCTTCTTCATGTCTCTTCTACATCAACATGTGTCCCCTCTTCTTCATGTCTTCTACATCAACATGTGTCCCCTCTTCTTCATGTCTCTTCTACATCAACATGTGTCCCCTCTTCTTCATGTCTCTTCTACATCAACATGTGTCCCTTCTTCAAGTCTCTTCTACATCAACATGTGTCCCCTCTTCTTCATGTCTCTTCTACATCAACATGTGTCCCCTCTTCTTCATGTCTCTTCTACATCAACATGTGTCCCCTCTTCTTCATGTCTCTTCTACATCAACATGTGTCCCCTCTTCTTCATGTCTCTTCTACATCAACATGTGTCCCCTCTTCTTCATGTCTCTTCTACATCAACATGTTCCCTCTCTTCTTCATGTCTCTTCTACATCAACATGTGTCCCCTCTTCTTCATGTCTCTTCTACATCAACATGTGTCCCCTCTTCTTCATGTCTCTTCTACATCAACATGTGTCCCCCTCTTCTTCATGTCTCTTCTACATCAACATGTGTCCCCTCTTCTTCATGTCTCTTCTTACATCAACATGTGTCCCCTCTTCTTCATGTCTCTTCTACATCAACATGTGTCCCCTCTTCTTCATGTCTCTTCTACATTCACATCTGTCCCCCCTCTTCTTCATGTCTCTTCTACATCAACATGTGTCCCCTCTTCTTCATGTCTCTTCTACATCAACATGTGTCCCCCTCTTCTTCATGTCTCTTCTACATCACACATGTGTCCCCTCTTCTTCATGTCTCTTCTACATCAACAGGTGTCCCCTCTTCTCATGTCTCTTCTACATCAACATGTGTCCCCTCTTCTTCATGTCTCTTCTACATCACATGTGTCCCCTCTTCTTCATGTCTCTTCTACATCAACATGTGTCCCCTCTTCTTCAGTCTCTTCTACATCAACATGTGTCCCCTCTTCTTCATGTCTCTTCTACATCAACATGTGTCCCCTCTTCTTCATGTCTCTTCTACATCAACATGTGTCCCCTCTTCTTCATGTCTCTTCTACATCAACATGTGTCCCCTCTTCTTCATGTCTCTTCTACATCAACATGTGTCCCCTCTTCTTCATGTCTCTTCTACATCAACATGTGTCCCCTCTTCTTCATGTCTCTTCTACATCAACATGTGTCCCCTCTTCTTCATGTCTCTTCTACATCAACATGTGTCCCTCTTCTTCATGTCTCTTCTACATCAACATGTGTCCCCTCTTTTCATGTCTCTTCTACATCAACATGTGTCCCCTCTTCTTCATGTCTCTTCTACATCAACATGTGTCCCCTCTTCTTCATGTCTCTTCTACATCAACATGTGTCCCCTCTTCTTCATGTCTCTTCTACATCAACATGTGTCCCTCTTCTTCATGTCTCTTCTACATCAACATGTGTCCCCTCTTTTCATGTCTCTTCTACATCAACATGTGTCCCCTCTTCTTCATGTCTTTTCATCAAACATGTGTCCCTCTTCTTCATGTCTCTTCTACATCAACATGTGTCCCCTCTTCTTCATGTCTCTTCTACATCAACATGTGTCCCCTCTTCTTCATCTCTTCTACATCAACATGTGTCCCCTCTTCTTCATGTCTCTTCTACATCAACATGTGTCCCCTCTTCTCCATGTCTCTTCTACATCAACATGTGTCCCCTCTTCTTCATGTCTCTTCTACATCAACATGTGTCCCCTCTTCTTCATGTCTCTTCTACATCAACATGTGTCCCTCTTCTTCATGTCTCTTCTACATCAACATGTGTCCCTCTTCTTCATGTCTCTTCTACATCAACATGTGTCCCTCTTCTTCATGTCTCTTCTACATCAACATGTGTCCCCTCTTCTTCATGTCTCTTCTACATCAACATGTGTCCCCTCTTCTTCATGTCTCTTCTACATCAACATGTGTCCCCTCTTCTTCCTGTCTCTTCTACATCAACATGTGTCCCCTCTTCTTCATGTCTCTTCTACATCAACATGTGTCCCCTCTTCTTCATTCTCTACATCAACATGTGTCCCCTCTTCTTCATGTCTCTTCTACATCAACATGTGTCCCCTCTTCTTCGTCTCTTCTCTACAACATGTGTCCCCTCTTCTTCATGTCTCTTCTACATCAACATGTGTCCCCTCTTCTTCATGTCTCTTCTACATCAACATGTGTCCCCTCTTCTTCATGTCTCTTCTACATCAACATGTGTCCCCTCTGTGGAAAGAGACTCTGAAAGTTCCAGGAACAAAGATTCTCTCTCTTTTTGATCCATTTCTATAAAAACCTGTCTGAAAATGAGCTGATCAGATTTTGGCCACTTTATGATGTCATAACGATGTTTTGTCTTGTGTAACCATTAGCCAATCAGCAACCAAGGTAACCCCCCCCCCCCCTTAGCACCTGAATCTCCTCCTAGAGCACCATTGAGTTCTTTGTAATCAAATCTCTCTCAGAGGGGCGTGGGGAGGGGCTCCTTATTTTCATCTAAAGTAACAGACAGAGAATCAGCACTTTGGAAACAGGGCTGAAACAGAGGGGATTATGGGTAATGCTGCAATGATCTGTTTGGTGTTTCAGCCAATCAGAGACAGGTTCTGAATATATCTGGGACCTGTGATATATTGATGAAAAACAGTATAATAGGAGACCTTTAAATCTCAACATTAAATACATATAATTAGCATTAGAGCTCCGTGTTACCTTTCATGATGGCCTGCAGCGACGCCACCTCCTCCTGCCATTGGCTGCGGACCTGATCGATGGCTTCCTGTTTGGTGTTCTCCGACACGGTGGCCACCGTCCTGATGTTCTCCATGTCAGAGCGAGCCTCTTCCAGCTGAGCCTGCAGGGAGCTGATCTCAACCTGAGCGCCGTCCAGAACCAACGTCTGCTTCTTCAGCTCCTCTGGGGGGGAGGAAGAGAGAATCATCTGTACTTAATTGCATCTTGTCTTATTGCTCTGTTTAGTTGTATGTTTTCCTCCTTTAATATATATATATTGTTTTTTGTATGTAAAGCACTTTGTAAATATTGTTTAAAAAAGGGATATCAAAATAAAGGTCTGTTTTCAGCTATGGTGGGATGTAACAACAGACATTTATTGAAGTACTCAAACCTTTATTTATACAGATAAATCCCATTGAGATCATTGATCTCTTTTTCAAGGGAGACCTGCTCAAGAAATGTTAAGTACTGTATTAAACTACAGTTTTTTGTACAGACCTTGGGCTCTGGGTACTCTAATAACATTTCTCGCTATTTACACATTTGTGGAAAACCAAACAATCAGCGAAGCAGCCAATTGGATGCAGTTTTTCTATCAAATAGATTACAATTTGTACATTAAAGGTGGGGTAGGTAAGAATGGAGAAACCAGCTCGAGTGCGCTAGAATTTGAAAGTACGCAGCGGAAAGAATCTGCCCCTTCCTTCAGACTTCCTTACAGAGCCCCTCCTCCAACACACGAACGCGCACATGACCAATGAGGGCACGAGATAAGTTTGTGCCCAGATGGCAGGCTGACAGGCTGACAGGCCATCCAGTTACTTTAGCGCCACGGCTTCCACTGATGACATGTTTTTTGTATTTATTGTGAAAGCATTTAATGTATTCATTGCTATCGGATGTTAAGAGCATTCCATGGAATATAACAAGTGTTTCTGAAGAGAATTACCTACCCTACCTTTAATGTATAACTTATAATAATCTAATGACACAATATATATTAGTAAAATAGTCACTGGGGACATTTTTCTACTTTAAATACTTACATTTTCTCAATAACACTATACGATGACTGAAGTCTAATGGAAAGCAGGTCGGGTGTTTTTTGTAAACTATAAAAGGCAAGAAATGAACTGCTTCTGAATCTTTTTGAAATGTATTTCCTTGATATGATAGCATAGCTGATAGCAACAAGAAAGGCGTAGAGAAATCAGACAATATGGAGTAAAGTGTCAAATTCAAGCCCTGACTCTGCGGGATGGACTCAGGCTTTACCACCCGGTCGTGTAATTAAGTATTATCAAAGGATGTTTAATTAAAGGATCTGAATACTAGTTCTTGGCCAGGTTTACTCGTGCATTAGGAGTAGTTCAGTATGCGCATTTCCAGTGAGCGTGCATGTTAGTGCTGTCTTTACCTTCCTTGGAGACGAAGAGCTCTTTGAACTTGGCTCTCTTCTGGTTGAACTCGGCCTCCAGCTGCTGCTTCACTTTGATGAACTCGGCTCGCTCCTGCTCCAGAGCCTCCACGCGCTGCTGGAGCACCTCTGGGTGACGGAGAGGAAAACACAAACAAGACAGGACGGTAATTAATCATCTGTTGATTACATCGAAAAATGGAGAATTCAACTTCGATTCATTCCCCCTTTCTAACTCAGTTTAAATGTTAATAAGGGGAAAAAGGAATGTCTTCACATACAAGTCCTTTTATGTCAACTTATTGTTCGAGTATTTTACACTACAATTTTGACTTTCAGGGCCGTTCAAAAGTATAGAAAACCAGCTGGTCAAATTCTATTTAACTAGTTATTATTAATGATGTGTAAGTTCACTTGTTCATCTTCACAAAACTGAATCACAACAGTCTTCAAAAAGCTCTTCCACTTTTGTTTAACTGCGCCACTTTTCTATTGCGTGTGAAAACCTACTTTATTCTGAATAAAGTCACAAGTGACAGTTTCCTCTATCAAGTGTTGTTTTACATTTGTATGTTATTCCTCTCGGAGCGAGGAGATAGACGATGATCCCCTCGCAGGAACACAGACGGCGAGTGGAAACTTTTACAACACAAGCAGCAAAGTCCAGCGGGATCATGTGATAGCTGAACGGACTGTAAAGCAGGAATTCCTTCAACACATGAAGCTCAACACATGTTCACATAGTCTCTCTGTGAATGTACTGTTAAGCCCAGGGATAGATTTCCACGACGACTAAAACATTAACATGGGTTTAAAAGCAGCCTGGGCTTCAAACCTTCAGAGTATTTATAGTCAGTCAATCTCTGCAGATCAATAACAGACAGCATTCTCCTGACCTGCGTTACCCCATGCTAAAACATTTACAACCTGCTCCATTTACAAATATTGATTTAAATGTATTGAGCGATGGTATTACTAAAGATGAGGCATGTGTGATTTAAACACTCACACTGTCTTGGATACGGCTTTCTCTAAGGATCAAATTAAGGAATTGTTCATAGATAGGCATGAACATGTTTTGACACTCACACACAAAGAGTGACTTATTTCTAATACTTGCTTCAATTGTAAAAAAGCGGCCCGAACATTTTATATTTTGTCGTTTTCTTCCGTTTCCCCAGTGTGTAACTGCAGGATGGAAATGTGATTTGACTGCATGTGGAATAATCCTTGTTGCTTAATGCTGAGTGCTAAGTGGAACCTATGAATATAATATGTATGCATCTCTTAACACATCCCACAATTGTGTTAGCTGCGTGATTTGTCAACATGTTTGCCTATAACTGGCTGCACAGTCCATATACATTTTGAATTTGATAGTTTCATTGACAGTTGTATTTTTCGGAATGCGTCTCAAGCGGCAACAATTACAGCTTCCTTCCTTCCCGCTACCTTTTTTCCAGAAAAAGATTGTGTGTCAGTTTAGGGAAACGGACCTTCTTTTAGCAACTGCAGCAAATCTAATTTAGCAAGCAGCGAAAATATTCAGTTTTCTCATTTCTAACACGTTTGACTTAAAGGTAGGGTAGGTAAGAATGGAGAAGCCAGCTCGAGTGCGCTAGGATTTGAAAATACGCAGCCGAAAAAAACCTGCCCCTTCCTTCAGACTTCCTTACAGAGCCCCTCCTCCAACACAGGAAGGCTGACAGGCAGGTAGGCCATCCAGTTACTTTAGCCGGGCCGGCTCGGATGATTGGTCGTGCTTTTTACAGCGCCACGGCTTCCACAGATGACTTTTTTAAATGTATTTATTGTCAAAGCATTTAATATTCATTGCTATCGGGATGTTAAGAGCATTCCATGGAATATAACAACAAGTGTTTCTGAAGAGAATTACCTACCCCACCTTTAATCCTATGAACAAGCTATACAGATGTACAGGGTAACTTCAACAGGATGAAAGCCCTTGGAGCAGCTTCATTTCTCCGTCCATTCATATCAGGATTTTCCTTTATTTTCAGTTATCTTCACTTTTGCCGATTGCTGACAGTGTGATATTTAATGTAAAGGAAAACATTGTAAAGTTATGCTGTCAGATAATTGCCCAAGTATTTACATGGCAGATTTGGAATTTGGACCAATCACAACAAATGATGTGGCGTGTTTTCTCATCTTACTATGAGTGCAGACAGTGCCTCAATATTGCCTCGAGAGGAACAAGTGGTATTACAAGACAGTACAAGTCTCTCAAAATTATACAGTAGGCTACTTGAGTAAATCTTAGTTACTTTACACCATTGCAAACATCCCTGCACCACAATGGATACACATATGTAACAAACACCAAGACCATAACCTCTTTGAATCTTGCGTAACACGTAAATGTATACTAGACTTATGTGCATATTTGACACATTGCACCTTTAAAGCTACAGCAGTTTCCCTGAATGGCCCCACTGTGGTCCCCGGACCCCTGTTTGAGAAACAGCCGGAATATCCTCCTGTATTATGGTCCAACCCCCAACGTGTGCACAGGCCATTCACAGCACTTTGTAATTGCCCGATACAATCCATATGATCCATATTAAAAGACTGACAAGGCCAGGCTAACAGGAGCTAGTACCGACCCTTTATTTGTATTTCCAATGTGTGCTTTTCCTCCATTTTTAACAGCCTTGCTACTTTGTATTGCTTGCCTTTTATCTTCTATGTCACCTTTGCTGTAACGTTGTACATGTAATACATGTATCAGAATCTGATCAGACTAGCTTTAAAGCTAACAAGCTAAATGACACAACAACGTTATAAGGATACAATATCACAGCTTATATTCCGCCATATAAAGCTTTAGTAACCCCCAAAACATGTGTACGTTATTATCTTTGTATAAACACTAACTGCGTAGTGTTACAGGTTCATTATAGGGCAGTGACAGCCAGTGACACGTCGCCCTGATGATGCTAACTAATGCTAATGCTAATGTTGTCAGAGATGCCCCAACGGGCCGCTGGCTTTCGGGTCTCCAAGCCCCTAAAAACTCCTGATAAAAACCCCCGATAACACAACACATTTACCGTCATGTTGGGACGACAGAGGGGGTCCAGAGGCCTGATCGGCCATGGTTTCTTGAGGGGGGCTTGAGACAATTAGCAGGGTTTTAGTGGGATAAAGCGCGAGGAGTGTCCAAGAAAACAGGCTAACATCACAACTAGTGTTAAGCTAGCAAGGGGGAGTGAAGAGTGTGTATCCCGGTTACACTTTCAAAATAAAATCCATGTTGTCATTGAGTAGACACCGAAACAACTGCATACAAAAAACAACAACTCAAAGAGACTCACGATGATGAGTACGAAAAGAGACACACAATGACTGAAAAGGGATTGAACACAAGAAGACATAAAACGACAACAAAATGTATTAAAGATAATAATAATAATAATAATAATAATAATAATGCATTACATTTTTTATTAGAGCGCATTTACAGGTGCTCAAAGCGCTTTACAAGTACACATTACACATGTAAGAGTCATTACTGCGGACTTTACCCACAGGAGCAAATGCGGGTAAAGTGTCTTGCCCAAGGACACAACTATGAAGGGCCGTGTAGGCCAAAATTCAAACTCCCCTCGCACACACACTACTGAAAACATCTGGCCTTGCACACACACTACTGAAATACTCTCACATTCACTACTGAACACCTCACACACACACTACTGAAAACATCTGGCCTTGCACACACACTACTGAAATACTCTCACATTCACTACTGAACACCTCACACACACACTACTGAAAACATCTGGCCTTGCACACACACTACTGAAATCCTCTCACATTCACTACTGAACACCTCACACACACAATACTGAAAACATCTGGCCTTGCACACATACTACTGAAATCCTCACACACACACTACTGAAAACATCTGGCCTTGCACACATACTACTGAAATACTCTCACATTCACTACTGAACAACTCACACACACGCTACTGAAAATTAACGTCATACACACACTATTGAAATCCTCTCACATTCATTACTGAACACCTCGCACACACACTACTGAAAATTAACCTCACACACACACTACTGAAAAACATTTTACTGAAAGGTTCTCAGTAGGGAATGTGCATGTGTTTCACCTATGTGTGTGTGAGGGGATTCTTGATGTAACGGAAGTCATTCTAATGTAACGGAAGTCATTCTAATGTAACGGAAGTCATCTGCTAGTGGTCTCTTTGCTAGCCCCGTTAGCTTCATTAGCTCCAGGCTACTACTCGGACGTGTTTGTTGTGTTGATGCCTGGAGGAGTATTCTTCATTGAAATATCGCACTTATCTTATGTCTCTGCGGTTCAAACAGACCGTCCATGAATGCAGTTTATTCGGTAAGTGAAATTCAAGCACTTTATTTCTTACTTGTCTTTTTATTCAGCTAACAAGCGAGACGAAGCTACATCTGTGCTAACGATGCTATCCGTAGCATACAAGTTAAAACATAATAGAGAAGTGTAAAACATTAAGAAGGATTATACTGTAAAACATAAGGCTTCTCGGTGAGGTTGGTAAAATAAGGTCATGCTTGTACATTAGTTAGTTTGCTAGTTAGGTAACTATGCATTGTTATTGTTAATTTAAAATAGCTATGCTCGACGATGCAGACAGCTAGCGTCACATTAGTGTTGAAGAGCAGAGTATGAGATTAACCCATAGATTAACCTCACTATAAGATCTGTGTATCTGAAAAATATGAATCTCACATTTCCAGTTGGTTCCAGAAATAACGTTAACGTAGATATTGCAATATGGTTTGTTGAGCTGGAGTTGATTGTTGAAGCTTACTGGTTAACGTTCATCATATTAAACGAACGAACCCAAACGTTGTTGTTTTTATTAATATTATTACCAATACTTACTTAGCATTTTATTATCATTACACTGGAGAAAATTGTGGCAGCAGAACGTGAACATGTAACTTAATGCCTGCATTTGAGGACGAAAAATAGCTCAGTCAATGCTTTAGGGACAAGGAAATGATTTGTTTAAATATTAGATATGACGTTATGTGTGCTTCTGTGACAATGAAGCTTATTCATTGCATTACATTTGTTGAAGATATTTGTCTTTTACCCTTACGTGTGTGTGGGCTTTGATATCCAGCACTTTTTTTTAAGGATAACAAAAAGATTATCACATGACATTTGCATGTAAAAACAAGTCTGTGACCAACACATTGTTACTTTACATATATATCTGTTTGTTTAAAGTTTCCAGGTGATGCAGACAGACCAGAGGATGCTGACCACGAGAGACAGACCTATTCCTAACATCAGTGAACTTCAGCATGGACTCAAAGGTACAAAGACTCCTTTCATACTGTACAAAGAATCGAGAAACGTTCTGGTTTAAATAGATAAAGTAACAACTATAATCAGCTTTCACATTTCAATGTATTTAAGGCATTTATTATTTTACATTGTGAGAATTGCTACCATTTGTCTCTACATATTGTCTGTAAAAGACGTGGTAAAAGTGGTTCTTGCAGTGAGACAACCGAGCAGTTGAATATTATTTAATAAGATATTTTAATGTTGATTAACTGCAGACTGTTCATTCATAATCTGATTATCTTTGTAGTACAAAGTGATGAATTAAAAAAACACATTCAAATTAAAAAAATACATTATTTCTACAGCCGCTAAATAAACAAACCTTTCATAAATAACACACTTGCTCTGCAATAATGTCATATGTTTCTTGTCATTTCTGTTAGGAAAGGACATACCTGAAGGACACAACTGCCTCACCGTTTTCTCAGAGGGGCAAGAAGAAAATGAAAAGCTGATTTCAGATTAAAGACCAATACAGGACATTCACTAAGAAACTACACTTTTATTGTGAACACAAAGTCAAACAGGACCATCATTTGTTTGACAGCTGAGCCCAGTATGTGCTCACAGATGCAGTTAGGGGGTTTCTTCATCAGGCCTGGGCCTCCTCCCAGAGAAAGACCTCTCCAGCCAAACCCACAGACAGGACATCCGTCATGCTGAGGTTTCTCCCAAAGTCTCTGCACGCTGTCTCAATTGATCCACACTGTGAATATGAGGGGGAAATGTGTGTCATAAATGCTTTAGACAATAAGAAATATGAAGTTAACTGTAAGGAATGGCTCATTCTTTTTTAAATAGACAAAACTATTACTGTATTTCAATATCTCATGTCTGAAAGTTTAATTTAAAAGAAGAAGAGGCCCCAAAAATAAAGATTGGTATATCAATAAATGTAGTTGATTTTGTCTTTTTAATTGTTTAAAGTAGATAGAACTGGTACTTAAGAGTTTGAATACAGTCTGGTTGCGGAGGAGGCACACAGGTAAGAGCATATAGCTACCATCACATGTAACTAAGCTTGACTTGAATTTATTAAAATTAAGTAACAGCAACAAATCAATAACAAATCATGCAAAAATGTGAATCTTTGCTGGGTCCACTGTTGAATTTACCACATATTGTATGTTTTAGAAACCTTAAGGCATTTATAGATGTGTATGCAAGTAACATCCCAAAACTCAATACCTTAGATTATTATTGAAAGTTTTGCTGACTCACTTTGGGGTCCTTTTTATTTTAGAATCGTTTTTCATGAGACAGTCAATTTAAATATTTGTACTATGCCATATTCACATTCATTTGTAACACACACGTAAGGGTAAAAGACAAATATCTTCAACAAATGTAATGCAATGAATAAGCTTCATTGTCACAGAAGCACACATAACGTCATATCTAATATTTAAACAAATCATTTCCTTGTCCCTAAAGCATTGACTGAGCTATTTTTCGTCCTCAAATGCAGGCATTAAGTTACATGTTCACGTTCTGCTGCCACAATAAATCGGTTTCTCCAGTGTAATGATAATAAAATGCTAAGTAAGTATTGGTAATAATATTAATAAAAACAACAACGTTTGGGTTCGTTCGTTTAATATGATGAACGTTAACCAGTAAGCTTCAACAATCAACTCCAGCTCAACAAACCATATTGCAATATCTACGTTAACGTTATTTCTGGAACCAACTGGAAATGTGAGATTCATATTGTTCAGATACACAGATCTTATAGTGAGGTTAATCTCATACTCTGCTCTTCAACACTAATGTGACGCTAGCTGTCTGCATCGTCGAGCATAGCTATTTTAAATTAACAATAACAATGCAGTTACCTAACTAGCAAACTAACTAATGTACAAGCATGACCTTATTTTACCAACCTCACCGAGAAGCCTTATGTTTTACAGTATAATCCTTCTTAATGTTTTACACTTCTCTATTATGTTTTAACTTGTATGCTACGGATAGCATCGTTAGCACAGATGTAGCTTCGTCTCGCTTGTTAGCTGAATAAAAAGACAAGTAAGAAATAAAGTGCTTGAATTTCACTTACCGAATAAACTGCATTCATGGACGGTCTGTTTGAACTGCAGAGACATAAGATAAGTGCGATATTTCAATGAAGAATACTCCTCCAGGCATCAACACAAAAAACACGTCCGAGTAGCAGCCTGGAGCTAATGAAGCTAACGGGGCTAGCAAAGAGACCACTAGCAGATGACTTCCGTTACATTAGAATGACTTCCGTTACATTAGAATGACTTCCGTTACATCAAGAATCCCCTCACACACACATAGGTGAAACACATGCACATTCCCTACTGAGAACCTTTCAGTAAAATGCTTTTCAGGAGTGTGTGTGTGAGGTGTTCAGTAGTGAATGTGAGAGGATTTCAGTAGTGTGTGTGTGAGGCTTAATTTTCAGTAGTGTGTGTGTGTGAGGTGTTCAGTAGTGAATGTGAGAGGATTTCAGTAGTGTGTGTGCAAGGCCAGATGTTTTCAGTAGTGTGTGTGAGGTGTTCAGTAGTGAATGTGAGAGGATTTCAGTAGTGTGTGTGCAAGGCCAGATGTTTTCAGTAGTGTGTGTGTGAGGCTTAATTTTCAGTAGTGTGTGTGAGGTGTTCAGTAGTGAATGTGAGAGGATTTCAATAGTGTGTGTGTGAGGCTTAATTTTCAGTAGTGTGTGTGTGAGGTGTTCAGTAGTGAATGTGAGAGTATTTCAGTAGTGTGTGTGCAAGGCCAGATGTTTTCAGTAGTGTGTGTGTGAGGTGAGTTTGAATTTTGGCCTACACGGCCCCTCATACACAACGGCCTGACGCAGTGGCGGCCGAGGCGGGATTCGAACTGGAGTTCACCAACGTCCTTTGATCTGATGACCAACGCTCTAACCACCGCGCCAACAACAACAACAACAACAACAACAACAACAACAACAACAACAGGATGGTGTACAAATAACCATATACCAAATATAACGACATTGAGTAGAAACAAAACAAATAATCTTTAAATGAGACTAAAACAATAACAAAGTGACTATGAGTACGAAAAGAGAGAAGAGATGCCTGCAAAGAGATGCTCAGTGACTACACAGATTTCAAAAGACTAAACATATAGAAAAAGGCTACCACAGAAAATGACTACAGATAGGCACAAAACAACAACAATGAGGTTTAAAAGTAACCACAGACCAGATATAAATACAAAAAGATGAAACAAATAAAAAATAATTTCAAAATGCTCACATAGAGACACAATGATTACAAAAAGACCAATTTAATGAAAAAGACACTCAATATGACCACATCAAAACACCCGATGGCTGCAGAGGGAAGCAAAGCAACCACAGAAAGCCGTAAAGAAACTATAAAGAGAAATAAAGACATCAAACACCTATAGGCAGTCCGGCAGTGGCACAGTCAGTAGTGGCTTGGACTGTGAGCCGTAGGGTCGCTGGTTCAAGTCCCCGAACAAACCTAAATATGGAGTGTGGACTGCTACTTGGAGAGGTCCCAGTTCACCTCCTGCCCTGCCGTGGTGCCCCTGAGCAATGCACCAGACAACTTCCCCCCACTCGCTGTACAATAGCTGCCCACTGCTCCTAGTACTAGACTCCTGGCTAGGGTTAAATGTCACTGTGTGCTCTGCATGTGTAACAATTAAAGAGGGTTTCATCCCTCCCAATTCTATTCTACAGAACACTAAACATTTGGGGTCCCATGCTCCAACCATACTTATAAAAACATTTGCATAACAAAGAATTAAACTTTGGTTTCCATGTATTATGATTGCTAACGTTGCATTCACCTCCTACATTGTTTTCCCACCAATTTACAATTGTATGCGCTTTTATTTTGAAAGAAAACTGCCCATTTCCTTTTGACTGATTTTAGCTAACTTGTGTGAGTCCGATCTCATCCTTCAAAATAAAAGCAATTTACTTTGAATTCAGTTTCTGAGAAGTAGAGAGTATCAAGTTCCACATTTAAACTAAATGTGACTCCTCTCTCTTCCTCTCTTTTTCATCAGTTCTTTTTATAGATTCAGCAACTTAAAAAGTCTCAGCTATATTTACAGTATATGTCTTCAAATGTTGGAAGTTACTAAATATATGTAATAAAGTACTGTACTTAAGTACAATTTTGAGATACTTGTAATTTACTTGAGTATTTCCATTGTATGGTACTTTGTACTTTTCCTCCACTATATGTATTTAATACCTTTAGTTACTTTACAGATCTGGATGAATGATGTGAAATATAACCAAGTGTTAAATCAGACTTTAGTTCCACCTGGAGTAAATCCACAAGCTACCCTGCAGTAACAGAGTATTCCTACACTCTGGTACTAATACTTTTACTCAAGGACAAGATCTGAGTACTTCTACTTTTACTCAAGATCTGAGTACTTCTACTTTTACTCAAGTATAAGATCTGAGTACTTCTACTTTTACTCAAGTACACAATCTGAGTACTTCTACTTTTAGTCAAGTACAAGATCTGAGTACTTCTACCATTACTCAAGTACACAATCTGAGTACTTCTACTTTTAGTCAAGTACAAGATCTGAGTACTTCTACTTTTACTCAAGTACACGATCTGAGTACTTCTACTTTTAGTCAATTACAAGATCTGAGTACTTCTACTTTTACTCAAGTACACAATCTGAGTACTTCTACTTTTACTCAAGTACAAGATCTGAGTCCTTCTACTTTTACTCAAGTACAAGATCTGAGTACTTCTACTTTTACTCAAGTATACGATCTGAGTACCTCTACTTTTACTCAAGTACAAGATCTGAGTACTTCTACTTTTACTCAAGTACAAGATCTGAGTACTTCTACTTTTACTCAGTACAAGATCTGAGTACTTCTACTTTTACTCAAGTACAGATCTGAGTACTTTCTACTCAAGTACAAGATCTGAGTACTTCTACTTTTACTACAAGTACAACAGCTGAGTACTTCTAAGTTTACAAGTAACCTTACTCAAGTACAACATCTGAGTACTTCTACCTTTACTCAAGTACAACATCTGAGTACTTCTACTTTTACTCAAGTACAACATCTGAGTACTTCTACCTTTACTCAAGTACAACATCTGAGTACTTCTACTTTTACTAAAGTACAACATCTGAGTACTTCTCCCACCTCTGTATGTCTTATAAACAATTCAACAAAAATAAAAATGTTGCCTCTGCTTGAATTATTAGATGTTATAGTTAAAGTAAAACACAGTACAATTGTTTTTGAAAAAATAATACCAAATAAGGAAGAAGAGTTGTGTATGAATGTGAGTAATGGAATTTAAAAAAAAGTCTTAATCCAATCGCCCCCACAGTGGCAAACACCAGTGTGACACTTGATTCAAGAGGAACTGAAAACATAAAGAGACTCGGAAATGGATGTACAGAAATGCTCTGGCTCTGACATCATTGACTATACATGGAAAATAACTTGCTTTAAATGTTATTTTTATATATTTAACAGAAATATATATATCACAGAAGAGAGGTTAATCTCTCACATAAACATACACATTGCACTATAGGAGTCTTCAAGCGGATGTATATTATGGCTATAAATATGATTGTTTCACTGTCAGTCTCACACACACACACACACACACACACACACACACACACACACACACACACACACACACACACACACACACACACACACACACACACACTCATGCTGTAGTCACTGGAGCGAGGGAGCGAGAGGGGAGGGGATAATACCATCCAAGCCTTCAAGTTTCTTTGACTAAGAAAATGTGAAACTGTCATGCAAATACCACACAAGACGACTATTTTCACATCCCGCCATCCGCTTTTATTATCTGTTTAAGGAACTTTTAAAGCCTTGAAGACTGTTTTCTGAAAAGGTAAGGCACATTCTGACTATTTCAAACTGACAAAGTTAATGTTCACTCAAAATATTTTGAATAAAAAGTCATTTGATAGACAATTAATACATGTAAATGCAAGATAAATTAGTTTTAAAAGCTTATATTTGGCCTCGTGTCTACTATAAACATCACTTGGTTGGTTTTGAAGAACATAATTTAACATGTTAATGTGCATCCATGTCAAATATCACTTCATCCATCCAGTATCAGCAGTATTGGTCAGTGTTTGACAGGAAGCTGTTGCAAAGAGAGGATATGTGGTACACAGATACACAGGAAATAATAGTCTTTATTTCCTTGTGTTCAATTAGATAGGGGAATATAAATAAGTCTGTCTAGCTACAAACAATACAGTTAATAAACGCCTGTTAATGTCCAGCACAGGCTCAGATATCCTGAAGAACAGCTGTCACATTTCTCTCCTTTTCACAAGAAAAAAACTCCCTCGAGATTCTCAAAAAGCTGATTTGCTTGTCAGTGTCAAAAGTAAACACAAAAATAACTTTAAGACTTAGTCAACGCACAAAAAGGGGAAGTGGTTTATTTCCGATGCACAGTTCTGTAAACTGAAAAGCAGCAACCTCACACATAGTCCTCACAGCTTCCCAACACGTCTAATGTAATTTTTAAAAACAAATATTTATTGTTGTTGCGTCCAGCAGAATGTCCATGGAGCTTTTACGCAAGTACCTCTGGTTGTGGGCGATTCTTGGGAGTATTTCTGTGTCTTTGGTCATCGCCATCGTCTTCGTCTGCATCAACCGATGGTTATCAAGACAAGGTGGGTGATATGTATCAGACATGGCATCATTTGCACTTCAAAACGTCCTTTTTTGCCTTTTATTATACGATAACAACAAGTTGATTTTTATTTAATGAGCGTTTATTCAATTGTTTTCCTCTTTATCAGATATAATCCAGATGTTCTCAGATATCTTTTCTTCAGAAGCAGAAGTGTAGTTTAAAATATTAAACGCTGCCTAAAATGCGAAGGACAATCTGTAAATAAAAAGTAAACAATTAATGGAATAATCAAACAATCATGAAATCTATCGACTAATTAACCTATAATTAAGGCACTGAAGTATTTAATTTCTCAATCAAGACATGAAGTAACTGAGTCATCAATAATTAATTAAGTAGTCAGGTAACCAATTAATTAGGAGAGTGTTAATTAAAATCCAAATGTAAGGGTTTTACAGTTGATCGATCAAAGTGGAGCTAATTTTAACATATTCTTCGGATAGTTTGATTAATGTATAATGTTAAAGGGGTGCGTGTGGAGCAGTGGGATTGTGTGTTGGTGTTCGGACAGGTTCAAACCCCACTGCAGTCAGCATGTCGTTGTGTCCCTGAGACTCTTCACCCCAAATTGCTCCTGCGGGGATTGCCCACAGTATTGAGAATGTAAGTCGATTTGGGTAAAAGCGTCTAACAAGTGACATGTAATGTTTATACATGTACATATGGTTAAAGTAGCCTAAATAAAGCAGTATAAGTACAGTGTTTCACTCTTAATTGGAAGTTTTATACTTGTAAATGTGTTTTGCCAGCATAAAAACATGCTTACAAAGCTATGTTCAAAAGGATTTGACTAATAAAAGTTTATATTAAAAACAAGTTTGCAAAAGACATACATTTCACTTTTGATATTGTTAACTACCTGTTTTTTTTGTTTACTGAAAAACCGATATAGTGTAATATGTGGAATTTAAAACCCATGACAGGAAGAGAAACCAAACTCTTAAAAAAGAACCTGGTATTGCAGAGGTATTGCAAAGCAGAAGGAAAACTATAATAATTGAATGAAATGCTATTATTACTGTAATGGTGGATTTCATCACTTTAATAATCCCTGAACGGAAACCAGCTGATTTTAGGATGTGGATAAACACAGAGCAAATAAAGCAGGAGGAATATAACTGAGAATTATTAGAGAGGATTGTTCATAATAAAACCATGAATACTTATATATTGTTATAGGTTTCCTCATGTCCTACTTAGAGCTACAAGTAAATAAAGAACCTTATAAGAACAAATACAAGGCACATAAAGGCTATGGACAGACAATAAAAGCATACAACTAGGTAGTGACATACTGTAGCTCAGACTGACTCGTAAGCGAGGGAAAAGAGGTGGGTCTTTAGGCGGGACTTAAAGCTTCAAGAGTGGGCGACAATTTGACATGAGGGGGCAGGTCGTTCCAGAGCCTGGGGGCTACCGCTGAGAAGGCTCGGTCTCCCCTGGTCTTTTACCTTGTTTTTGGAACTACTAGCAGCAGCTGATCAGCCGACCTCAAAGCCCTTGAGGGGGTGTACACCTGTAGCAGGTCGGAGATGTACTCTGGGGCCAGCCCATTAAGTGATTTAAAAACAAACCATAGAAACTTAAAATGAACTCAAAAATGGACAGGAAGCCAGTGGAGGCTATAATACATACAAGCTATACAAAATAAATAAGATTAAACATAAATAATGTAAAAATCAATGATTGGAGGTTAAGGCGGCAGTGGCTCAGTCTGTCGGGACTTGGTGTTGGAACCGAAGGGTCGCTGGTTCACGTCTCGATCGGACCACAAAACATAATATGGAGTGAGCTGGTAGCTGGAGAGGTGCCAGTTCACCTCCAAGGCCACTGCCGAGGTGCCCTTGAGCAAGGCACCTAACCTCGAAACTGCTCCCTTGGCACCGGGTACCTGGCAGCCTCTCTGCTCTGCCACTTCTCCTATCTGCATGTGGTTGTGTGTAGGCATGTATGTCCTCCCCTGTGTGTGTAATGTGTGTAAACACTTCAGAGTGGGGAAAGAAATGTCCCTGTAAGGGATGAATAAAGTATATCTTCTTCTTCTTCTTAAAAACGAAGTAATAGTAACAATGAAAAGACAGATGAAATTAAAAGTCTTTATATTTTCCTAGAATTAGAAAGAGCTTGCCATTCTTATATCCTTGGGCAGTGAGTTCATTAAAAAGCATTACAATTTTATTAAGGATCGATCATTTTCAATGTGAGTAAATCTAACTGCGTGTCCTTTTTATTTGTCCACAGGCAGACTCAGAATCACACAGCTTCACAGGAACAAGTCTGACTTAACTATCAAGTAATATACATTTTCTTTACTTAATATCTTTCATATTTTATATTAAATTCATGTATTGTTCAAAGTAAGATCTTTGTAAACTGTAAACGACAAAGATTTACATTACATAAGACACAGCTATCATCTTTCTTGACGAGAGTTAGAAGAGAAAATTGATACCAAACTTAAATATGTCTTTTAAATATGATGCAGTTAGCTTAGCTTAGCATAAGCAATGGAAACAGATTGGAACAGCTAGCCTGGCTCTAGCCAAATCTTAGAATGTATTTTATTTTATTGAAATTTTATTTATTTTTCTCAATTTCATTTTAATTTATTGTATTTTATTATATTTATATATTATATATTAATCTTCCACCCCATGAATGCAGCATTAATGCTAAACTAAGCTAACCCAGCTGTAGCTTCACATTTAATATAAATACATGTGAGTGGTATCAATCTTCTCGTCTAACTCCCTGCAAGAACGTGATTAAGCTTATTCACTGAAATGTCGAACTGTTTATTTCACGTCATAGTTTTAAAGAAAAATGCAGTTTCATTTTCTTGAATTCTCAGAAGCAACACATACCAGGTTGAGACGCCGCCTTTACCTTCTCGGACACAGTTTCTCACAGCAGGCAAGACAAATCCTTCCTTCTTCTTCTTTAAACCGCACGTCTTCTCACATTTTACACCTCATTGTAACAATGGCCGTACACAAAACCTCATTACATGTCATCCCATCTACCATTTGACAATAACCCACTGTCTTATCTGTGGTACTAAATGCATTTGTCTTGACAAAACCAAACCACTGGTGACGGTTAAATTATCATTCTTTTTTCTGTGGCTTTTTTTCTCTAAAACCCCAAGAACTAGAATCAGATCCCAAACATAACCACAGATATTGCATAACTGAACCAGTCTGAGAAAGATGTGTAGACGAAGTATCGTAAAGCCATTTAAAGTGTAAAATTAGACCAAAATATGTTTTTTTAAAGCAGCTTTAAAGGACAATTAGTCAACTTTTGATGCATTTTTGAAAATCTTTAACTACTAGCTATCTTTAAAAATACATGAGTCATTTTCTTCCACGAAAAAGTCTATTTGCTGTATTTATTTTTACGAAAATAATCAGTTATTTTTGGGTGTAAACTTGATTATCAGTGTGTATATATGGTTTTTTATATTTTTTGTTGGTTTTTGCATTTTAGCCTATTTGCTTAGGTTATGTAATGTAATGTTATTAGATGTTTTATTTTATGGAAATATTGGAAGAAATTCATTCAATGTACACAATAAAATAATTACAATGGTGCCCATCAGACTTCCGCAATTCATATTTACACAACACTAATAATCAGTATTTTTATCCATACCGTTATTTACATACAAACTAATAGTATGACCTCTTTGGCCTGACAATTACTGCTGCAATCAACTACCAAACTACTACATACATATATTTCAATCAGGAGAGACGTGATGTATGAAATACATGTTTATTACCGGGACGCATGGTATAAGGAAATTATGATTGACAGATTACAACAATGAATTAACTGATGTTTGGAGATTAGGCCCCGGTTTGTAGGATGATCATTCGGGAGGGGAAAACCGCTCCGATGAACCCCCCCGGGGTCTAGACACTGGTGGTGGTGATAAGTGGTTGGGTCTGGTCTGAAGGAAGAAGGATTAGTTTGGCAGGAGGAGACAGGAGGCGAAGGGGTGGAGGAGGGTTGTGCGTTGACACCTGAAATGACAACTGACAGAGAGGGAAGAGCAGATTTAAAGGGGTTAGCAGGTGCGATGATTGGCTAGCTGGGGAGTAACGCCCCTGATTACTTAATGGAAGAGGAGATTGAAGTGACGTGTAACACCAGGGGGTATTGGTCTTCCTCATTGAACTTGCGCTAAGCTTCATTATAACTTTGCAATATAAAAATGAAAGCTGGCATAATTTGAAATATGTTGTTTCAGCGGCCCCAAGCTATGAAAATCTGGCTGATGAACACAACTATGAGGAGGCCGAGCCTGTGTGCCAGGTAGCCATGCCCAAATACCAGGAGTCCACGTTCAAATACCAGGAGTCCATGCCCAAATACCAGGAGTCCACGCCTGTGTACCAGGTGACCACGTCCAAATACCAGGAGTCCATGCCCAAATACCAGGAGTCCACGCCTGTGTACCAGGTGACCACGTCCAAATACCAGGAGTCCATGCCCAAATACCAGGAGGCCATGTCCGATTACGAGGAGCCAATGTCCGATTACGAGGAGGCGTCGGCCGGATACGAGGAGGCGTCGCCCGATTACGAGAATCCAACACCTGACTATGTAAAGGTGGAGGCTGAGGTGAGGATTCTTCCTCCACCTTACAGGAAAACAGATGAAGAAACAGACGATGCGTCCACTGAGGACTACGACGACATCGATGGTGAAGACGATGATGAAGAGGATTACGACGATGTGGGATAAAATGGCGTTTAAAGGGGAGAGAATATCCTTTTTAAAGAATTACTTTTAATTGGACTTTTTACTTTCATATCTGTATCCTGCTGAGCAGAGAGATCAAAACAAAGGTATTTTGACTGTGGTATTATTTTAATATTATCCATGTTTTTTCAGAAAATAAGACGCTATTGTGGCTGGAGGCATTAGCTTAGCATAAAGGCTAAAAGTAGAGGGGAAACCACGTCAACAGCTCCATTGTTGTCCAGAAACTATTGAAAACACACAAATGGCCTGCACTGTTTCACATAAGAGAGATGTATGTATTTAATGTGTGAGACTAGAGATGCAAAAATTATAAATAAAGTTTACTGTACATTGTATTCATTTGTTATGAGATTGTTGTTTTTAGAATATTGGTCTCATATATGCTAAACACAAAGCTTTTTAGCAAAAAAACAATAAGCATAAGTTAGCTTAGCATAGCTTAAAGGTTGAAATTGGAGGGAAAGCATCTAGCCAAGGCTTGGCAAAATAATTTATTTTTGATTCATGTTTCTTAATCCGCTGCGGAAAAAAATGTGTAATAAACATGGGGACAATGTCTCCAGATTTAACATCAGCAAAGCAGAAGACACAAGTTGTCTCTCCTCTGGGTTTTGAACCTTTAGCACCTGCATGAGAAAACAACGCATAGACCTCTGGACCAACAATGTGATTTTAATATATTGGACGCCCAACCAACATTACAGTAATAACTGTGAGGTTTCAAATAAAGGAAATAAGGAATGTTCAGTCAAATGTAATCTGAAAATAACTCAAGACAGATGTAGTGCACTAAAAAGTGAAATATTTATATCTGAGATCTAGTAGAGTACAAGTATAGAGTATGAAAAAACTCTAAAGTCCAAGTACTTTGAAATTGTATTGAAATTGAGAAATGGTATACCCCCGGATTGAAAATACCCCCTACTCTACTCCAGACTCAAAGAGAGCTTAGAGGAGGGATAACATTGCAAAACCTTCTCCACGTCTGAATAGTCTATGACACATTTCCTCAATCCACAATAAAGAGAAGGCGCCTTTTCCACTGAAACCAGAGTTTACGCATCTGACCGCCGTCTGCTAACAAATGCTGCAGCCGTCAGCAGAAGTGGAGCTGTGGGGAGAGAAAAGAACAAGACTTAATTTCCTGAATGCTCAGGAGTCAAATGTGCTGTCATACTGGTTAAAGTAAAAGTGTTGGGACCTAACAACATGAGATCAGTGGTGGAAAAAACTCTTACCTACCACTTCTATCTATCTATATATCTATCTATCTGTCTGTCTGTCTGTCTGTCTGTCTGTCTGTCTGTCTGTCTGTCTGTCTGTCTGTCTGTCTGTCTGTCTGTCCGTCCGTCCGTCCGTCCGTCCGTCCGTCCGTCCGTCCGTCCGTCCGTCCGTCCGTCCATCTATCTATCTATCTATCTATCTATCCGTCTGTCTATCTGTCTATCTGTCTGTCTGTCCGTCCATCTATCTATCTATCTATCTATCTATCTATCTATCTATCTATCTATCTATCTATCTATCTATCTATCTATCTATCTATCTATCTATCTATCTATCTATCTATCTATCTATCTATCTATCTATCTATCTATCTATCTATCTATCTATCTATCTATCTATCTATCTATCATCTATCTATCTATATATCTGTCTGTCTGTCTGTCTGTCTGTCTGTCTGTCTGTCTGTCTGTCTGTCTGTCTGTCTGTCTGTCTGTCTGTCTGTCTATCCATCCATCTATCCATCCATCTATCCATCCATCCATCCATCCATCCATCCATCCATCTATCTATCTATCTATCTATCTATCTATCTATCTATCTATCTATCTATCTATCTATCTATCTATCTATCTATCTATCTATCTATCTATCTATCTATCTATCTATCTATCTATCTATCTATCTATCTATCTATCTATCTATCTATCTATCTATCTATCTATCTATCCAGTCTCACGGTATTTCGTGTTCACCAACACGATTTTTAATCTATTGATTCGTGTTCACCAACACGATTTGCCCCTTTTTTTCGTGTTGCACAGCACGATTTTAAAAGCAATGTATTTCTACTGCCTGCAGCACGTCTTTTTCTCAGGTCGGGTCGAGGAAGACCGGAAGCTGTGTGGTTCATAAAAACATGTTCTTACTCAATATCAAGCCACAGTTATTGCTTTTATTTGAAATCGTATAATTTCTGACTTTTGTTGCCGTCTGTGAGGAAAATAAATGGGGCTCAGAGCCTCAGGATGCTGAAATCTGTATTTTTAAAATATTTTTTCCTTCTAATTTGTTATTCTTTTCAAAATAACACACTGTTATTTACTCACCAATAACACACAATTATCCTTGCTTTTATTTATTGGTTTAATTCCATAATCTCGGGCTTTTTTGGCGTCCGTCAGGAACTGAATTTCAAAATAAAAATAACCGGAAACAGATGTAGGCATTTCGAGCGATTACCCAAGATCCTCAGCTATGGTTTTAAGCTCGCTTATTGGATGTTTTAGCCGCAATGCATGCTGGGATTTGGTGTTTATATGATATGAAATCCGGAAAACATTTAAAAAGAATAAAATAATACTTAATTCCGAGCGCTCTTGCTTTTCTCTTTGAAAGTCATCACATAACGGCATTGTAATACACGGTTCGGCTGCATTGTATATTACAGATCTGCCGTAGTTCTTTATTTATAGAGCCCTGATGAGAAGACCTTTGGAAAACTGAGAAAATGCCGCCGAAACTGAATACTTGACGTGGATCATAAATATATTCAACAATTAAACAACATCTTCAATTTCTCTTCACACAATACGTCTCCTTGCAGTATCAACACTAATTCGGCTGACTTTTACATTTGATCTAATTCACAGATAGGTTATATTTACACCATAACGGTGCACAGCTGATATAAAAGGACTGTAGTTTTTAAAGATATTACTGATTTTCTTTGAATGTAAGAATGTAAATACTGAGTCTGAAATAGTATAGCAATATGCTGTAAAATTATGTGAAAGCATGCATAAAACTACACATCTTCAGATGTTGTACGAAAACAAAAGTGTCCTACACTAATAATACTAAGTTATTATGGCTGTGTGTACCTTGTGTGCACCGCCTAGTGGTTAAAGCACGTTATTGAATTATTGTGTTTTATTTGATTAAAAAAATATTAAGAGTACATACTTTCATAGGGGGAAAGTATAAATATAGAATATAAAAAATCAAGAAGATACTATAAGTGATCTCTACAATAAAACAGTTTAGTGCAGAATGTACAAAGATATTAATAGGAGGAGGTGCAAAACAGAAAAACGAATTAACCTTAACATTAAATAACAGATTAAGGTCTTCTTTTAAATAAGAAAAAAACTTTGGGGGTATATATCTACAGATAAATATTAAGCATGACAAAGTACTTAACGTCTAATATATTGCTTTCCTGCAATGTTAACTATGTTGAAGCACTTATTTTAACTGATATTATACATATGAATTATACTCTTATGTATGTAGAATAAGAAATGTGCAGAATATGACAGTTTAATGGTGGAGGTACACACATATTGATAGATGTCTTGTAATGCACTGTTGAGGAACCTGTGACCCAAGTGTTTCATTCATTGCATAACTACACCGTAGTTGTGTATATGATATGTCAATAAACCTTTGAAAATCTTGAAAGGGATGTGCAAAATAGCCATAATATACAGTCTTTAATTAACTAGCCTATTAGTAGAGAATAACGAGTAATGAATATACTTTATTACTCGTTTCCATTCATGTCCAATTGCAGATACATGTTTAGTCTTCTCAAGCACCAACTATCAAATATCTCTCCTGATTGTTGGCACTTGACAATCACCTTACCTGAATTTTACTCAGGTGTAACTAAAGTCTGATTTAAGGGTTGTTTATATTTCACATAATTAATCAGAATCTGCAAAGTAACTCAAATAAATGCAGTGGAGTAAAAATACCAGGTTAACCTCTGAATTGTAGTGGAGTAGAATTACAAAGTAACAATGAGCTGTCATGTGGGTATTAATGCTGCGCATTATGGACACAAGCGATTTTCACCCATTTATTAATTATATGTTTTACATTTGATAACACCAATGTGTTTAATGTAAAACTTCTAATTGTGGGAAAAACGAAAACGAAAAAAAATATTTAAAAATACAGATTTCAGCATCCTGAGGCTCTGAGCCCCATTTATTTTCCTCACAGACGGCAACAAAAGTCCGAAATTATACGATTTCAAATAAAAGCAATAACTGTGGCTTGATATTGAGTAAGAACATGTTTTTATGAACCACACAGTTTCCGGTCTTCCTCGACCCGACCGGAGAAAAAGACGTGCTGCAGGCAGTAGAAATACATTGCTTTTAAAATCGTGCTGTGCAACACGAAAAAAAGGGGCAAATCGTGTTGGTGAACACGAATCAATAGATTAAAAATCGTGTTGGTGAACACGAAATGCCGTGAGACTGGGTTGATCTATCTATCTAACTATTATGGACAAACAAAAACAAAACAAACAAAAAACAAAACACAAGTGTCCACTCGGGAATTAAGATTTTGAGAAATGTTTTTAATTATGCACAGTTTAATTAGTTGTTTATAATGTCAAAGCAATTAATACATTCTACATTTCTTCAGAGCATTGAGGCGGGAAAATGTTTTGTTTTATTTTGTAGACGTAGACCGGAAGTGTATTGTTTTACGGTCAGTTTTGGGCGCTTGACTATTCTTCTTCTGCTGCTGCATGCAGGCAGATCGCATTCCGATGTGAGCGAAATGTAACCACCGCTGTGCGGACTTCATGTTTCCTAAAACCGTCTCCTGACGCTTATTTGAAGGAATAAAAAGGAATAAAATGTCCACTTTGAAGGAGGCAAACACGTGTCCTGACGGGTACAGGGCTTTAAGCACCAGTGAGCTGCAGGAGCTTTTACAAAACGACGAGAAAATGGACCAAATCCTTCGACTCAATGAAAAGGTAAGGAGGATCTGTTCCCCCTAAAAGAGACAAAGTAGCACAAGGAATGTGCGCTGTTTTAATGCTTCATTACACATCTGCTTTTTTACTTACACATGCTCTTACATGCATTGTCTGTACCCTTTTTTTCGTGGCTGGAAACTAGGGTTTAGGTCATTTTTTCTTTAATGTGCAGTGTGTAAATCCGCTTTGTGGCTCATCATCGATTGTCTGCGTGGCGAGTGGTCGGATTTCCAATTCCTTTTTTATGAATGAACCCAGGTCCCCCTAATATCTGCGGTGAATTATTAGTTACTGAATCAAAGACAAAACACAAAATGGTTTGATTTATATGATTTATATTATACCACAACAGTATTATGGTGCAGGAAGCATCGCATGGAGGTGTTGAAGACCCCCTTCTTTCCGCGGAACTCCTCTTAAAAAACCAGCCAATTGAGTGTTTCTCGTCCATTACACAACTTGTACATTAGGGAAAAGATTGCGTAAGAGCTTATTATAGTTATTTGTAGTTACTATTGAATTCGGCTTTACTTTAGTATATAAAGAAATACATGTTTTAATAGAATTTCAACTTTACGCTCAGCCCTCTTCCCAAGATACATTGGTGAGCAGAGGCGAATTCAGAATAAAAGTGTACTTTTACTTCATAACATTTACTATTGATGTATTGTATTATTGATTTATGTGGTTTGTTCAAGTGATTGTTTTATTACACAAGATTATCATGCAGGAAGCATCATGTGGAGGTGTTAAAGACCCCCAGATGCGCCCCTGTTTGGTTTGAGTCTTTACGCAGAACTCCTCCTTTTTAAATCAGGCAATTAAGTGTTTTCCATCCATTAGAGGACTTGCCCATAAGTTAAAAGATAACTTAAGATAATAAAAGAGTTATTAGTACTTACTACTGAATTCGGCTCTACTTTTTTTTTTTAAGGAATACATCTTTTAATAGAAATTCAACTTTTACAACTGGTCGCCCTCAGTCCTTTTCCATCGAAAGATACATACAAGACAGAGGTAATTCTGTAATTCTGATTCAAAGTGTACTTCGACTTCATAAAATAGACTATTGATGTGTTGGATTAAAGCCAAATTAAGCAGTTGCTTCATGACAATAAAGAAAACCTAAATACTTTTTCTTTCACGAGTGTAGCTAGGAGTATAAACATGTGAAATAAAAAATAAACATATTTTAAAGGGGTTTCCACGTGTCTTGCTGTCCATGTCAAGAGGCACGTTCCTCTGCTCCATGATGACCTTCCTGAAGTGAAGTCATACTAAATGCCTCTCTCTGCCACTCACTCAGTCACACACACACACACACACACACACACACACACACACACACACACACACACACACACACACACACACACACACACACACACACACAGACACACTTTATGCCGAATTCCTCTTAAAAATCTGGAAATTAAGTGTTTGTCATTCGTTAGAGGACTTGCACTTAATGTAAATGATGACATAAGAACATACAAGAGTTTATACTCTATATATACACACACACACACACACACACACACACACACACACACACACACACACACACACACACACACACACAGAGATACAAGGTGTAACAATGGTTCCCAAACTTTGCTATGGGCCCCATTTTGATTAGGTTTGCCTTGGAGGGGGTGCTCAAACAGCAAAGAGTCTCAGCAAGGATTCAACATGCTTTAGAAATGCATGTCTTTCACAGCTATGGGTGGATTATTGACAACAATGCATGCAGTCAAACATAACCTGGGGGGTATTGTCATTGCATACATGTTCTCAGTGGGATTGTGGGAGATTATGGGTGTTGTTGTTGCTGTCATTGCAACATCTACAGTTTATCAGGAGCTGAATTATCCACAGATGTCTCCCACTGTGCAAATATAAATGGAACATGTTGTTAAAACTGGTAAAAACACTAAATGACACAATTTCACGTAAGGAAAAATAGTCCTCTGAGTCCTCTGAGTCCTCCTAGTATCTAAATATTGTCCAAAAAGATGAAGATCTTGGATCAAAAATGCCAGAAAAACGGTTAAAAAAGGGGAATTTATTAAATGTTTTGCCAACAACCACAACATTGACACATTTTCAAATTGGATAAAACAGCATTACTAACAGACAAGTGAAACAGACCAGTACATCGATTACAATTTCGGATTTCTTTAGGTTTGAACGTCGTTTAAATAACACAGGCCTCGTAATTCTTAGACTTTTTAATGCAGTTAACATACAATTTTTAAGACGCCAAAAGCTGAATGTCTTGTGACTCTTTTTTGCGTAGGAAACAAAGAAAGGCATTGCTCATTGGCCTTGTTCTTGGCAACCAGGCTCTGAAGCATCCAGTATGTCTCCTGCTGTCCATAATAAATGGACCAGGGTAAAAAACACTGAATGACACAATTTCACGTCCAGAAACATTCCTTCAAGTTCTCAGATTCTCGGTTAATTTGCTTGGCATGTTTCTCTGATAACTTAAGATCCAGACGTCTGATGACTTAAATCCATCATCCGGTTACAATATAGCCAAAAAAGATCAAGATATAAAATGTTGATTTAAAAAAGTAGCTACATTGCTGAGGAAACAAAGAAAGGCATTGCTCATTGGCCTTGTTCTTGGCAACCAAGCGGTGACATTTGAAACCTGGCTCTGAGAATGAATTGAAATGATGGAGCTGCAGTGGTTGGATATCACGAAGAGGTCATACAATACCCCCCGGAAAAAACCCCTCCAGGGATCAGAGCGCTTCGGGCTTCGGGGTGTTTTAGCAACTATTTATCCAGACCTCCATTTGTCCGTCATGAACTAATACCACAGATCCTTTGTTTGTGCAGAGGACCTTTTATCCTGAGAGAAGTCCGTCTCCTAGTCGACTCTACTGTACATAACATATATTAAAACGTGTACTATGTCATCACGGCTGGCTGCTTTCACATCTCATCTCCATACGAGCTCTTGGAAGCAGTTTACGCTTCATTAATCCTATGTTAATAATGATGAATGTTATGTAATCCACATGAGTTTATCCATTCACGATGAGTCGTGCAGCGCTCTTCATATTCTCATTAATAACTTGCACACTGAACAAGCTACATGTCATGATATTTCTAGTGCAATGATTTGAAACATCAAGAACACAACTGGAGAAGGAGGTCATTCTGAGAGTCGCAACAACGCTGGTGTATAAGCTTGGACAAACTCGTATTTCTTGTTTAGCCTTTGATCAGATAGCACAAGTTTGAATTAGCATTTGGAGACTATCTATTTGGGCAAAGTCCTTGTATAACTGCTTGTTTTTAGATAACATTTAAAGAAGATCAATTCCTCTCTTGTATTTATCCGTTAAATGTAACTAGCAACCAGTTAGCTCAGCTTAAAAACTGCATACAGGAGAAAACTAGCCTTTCTCTGTCTGAGGACAAATCAATCCACCCCTACCTCTAAACACAACATTATATAAAAAGCTAAATTCAACTTGTATTCAATATTTTTACCTCTGGTTTGGTCTCCACCCTCGCTTCAGAAAACATCTGACTCTAAGCTGCTTAATGCTCCACTATGTAGTTTCAAACATTGTATTTATAGTTTGATGCTTAGCAGATAGAGCAAAGATGGTTAATCAGACACGTTTCCCATTACACCTATCTGTTTGATCGAATGTCTCACATATTGATCACAGCTGCTTTAAACTCCCAAATGGAGCTGGTCCTTCTTTTCTCTCAGGCCTGGTGGTAAATGTATAATTCTCTTCCATGGAAAACACTTTTGTCACACGTCAACTTCTCCTCAGACTGAATGTTTTAAAGGCTTTCTGATTCTCATTAAGCTCGGGCCTCATTTAAGATGAAAGAAAAACACATATTTTACTGGATTTCATGCGGTCAGACTTGTTGAACCACAGAAAACAACAGAGCGGCTGCTTCAATTCAACCCCTGGTTTAAAACTAAGACACTTAAGTGCTCAGAGTGTCATTCGTCAGGGATAGTAAACACTGTCAGCTCGGCTTTACTGCCCGTGCATCAAAACACAAAGAAGCCCTCCCTGCAGACTGCAGCATTTGTTGCATGGTATACGGGCGGTGGGCGAGCCAACGCAGGGAACAGGGCGCCCATTCATCGTCGTATCTGTTTCTGTTTGACTTGAGGCAGTAGTGTGAAGTCACTAAGTGCATTTACTCAAGTACAGTAATTAAGTACCATTTTGAGACTTGTATTTCAGGTTTTTGCTACTTTGTACTTCTACAAAGTCGCTACTTTCACTATATTTTGATGAGAATACTTTTCTACTTTTACTTGAGGAACATTTTGAATGCAGGACTTTTACTGTAACAGAGTATTCATACACTCTGGTACTTCTACTTTTACTCAAGTACAATATCTGAGTACTTCTACTTTTACTCAAGAACAAGATCTGAGTACTTCTACTTTTACTCAAGTACAAGATCTGAGTACTTCTACTTTTACTCAAGTACAAGATCTGAGTACATCTACTTTTACTCAAGAACAAGATCTGAGTACTTCTACTTTTACTCAAGTACAAGATCTGAGTACATCTACTTTTACTCAAGTACAAGATCTGAGTACTTCTGCTTTTACTCAAGTACAAGATCTGAGTACTTCTACTTTTACTCAAGTACAAGATCTGAGTACTTCTACTTTTACTCAAGTACAAGATCTGAGTACATCTACTTTTACTCAAGTACAAGATCTGAGTACTTCTACTTTTACTCAAGTACAAGATCTGAGTCCTTCTACTTTAATGTTAAATATTTTATGTGAGGGACTGAGGATGGAAAGTAGCTCAAAGCTAAATCCGGCATATTTACACTTGGTACATTTATTGTTTTAAGTGTTCATTAATGTGCAATGTCCCTACCAAATAAACGATTAAAATAAAAATACTCAAGTACAAGATCTGACGTCTACTTTTACTTAAGTACAATATCTCAGCACTTCTGCTTTTCCTTTAGTACAAGATCTGAGTCCTTCTACTTTTACTCAAGCACAAGATCTTTACTTCTACTTTTACTCAAGCACAATATCTGAGTACTTTAACGTTAGTACAAGATCTGAGTCCTTCTACTTTTACTCAAATACAAGATCTGAGTCCTTCTACTTTTACTCAAATACAAGATCTTTGTACTTCTACTTTTACTCAAGCACAAGATCTTTACTTCTACTTTTACTCAAGCACAAGATCTGAGTACTTTAACGTTAGTACAAGATCTGAGTCCTTCTTCCATCTCTGACTACGGGGCACATTCTGCAAATTCCTCTGAACTTGGGACTGGTCTATCCTTTTGACGACCCGTTAAATGTGAGACAGATGCATCGTACAACACTGGGCTCAATGGAGATGCCCTCAGGCTCTAAATGAATGACTGCTGAAAGAGAGCAATTGAGCAAAGAAAAGTATCCGGCTGGGAATGCTGCGACTTGGTGGGATAGTGAGAGAGGACTCACAGTTTGGCAGCTCACAATGTGTCTTTGTATCGGCGTTTGAAACACCAACTGTTTCTTCACAGCGATGCCGTGACAGCATTGTTCAGCGAGAGATTATGGGAGTGGCATTCGTTTTAATAATTTATAGCTTTTTTATGGTCTAGAGACAGCGATTACTGCTTCATATATACGCAGACCACCAGCTCTCAATCCCCCAGCAGCATAGCGAAGCCGTAAAACAAAACCCGAATTGGGACCTTTACAGAGAAAGTACTTTTAGGGTTTCCACTTAAGTTTTAATGAATGAAATACTAGTCTAAGTGTCAGTGGGGATCCATGACATAGAAAAGGCTTGTATTTCACTGGATCCTTTTCATGAAAGTATCACTACATCAATTATAGATGGGACAATGTAGGATTTCATCTTGGATCTGGGTAGAAAACACAATAAGTTGTTTAGGGTGTTCCATTATCAGGGAAATCATCATTATTATCAAAGCTGCCGTCTTGCTGTAAAATACAGTCTGATTTGAAAGCATACAGGAATTATCATAGTTATAATTATCTTAATCGTAAGAAAGAACCGACACTCACAATGTTGCTTTTTTCAACGTATTTATTAATCCTTTATTTGAGATAAGATTATTCAGGACAAATCGTGACATGACATTTTCACAGGCCTAACACAAATGTAAAAAACCTCTTTTTAAAATGACCTTTGCTGCATTTTCAAGCCTACTTAAAACATGAAAAGTACCTTATCAAGAAGAGACAAAGTACTCGTTGACCCCAGTCACTGATATACTTGTTTATCTAAGTGTTGACATTTTGAAAAATCCCTTTACAATCCATAAAACCAGCACACTTCTAAGGCTCAAATGCTCACATGGTTTTGTTCCAACATGTTTTGACTTTGATTCAAATTGATATTTCTAAGACACTAATAATTCCGTTTTCTAGCGTGTCCTCCTTTAAAGGCAGCAGTTGATATCAGGGAAGAGGTGTCAGTTTCTTACGATTGATGTGGTTTGTATTCCTTACAGATCATTACTTTCATAACAGAAAGGGACAGGTTTGTTGGGGAGATGCTGCCAAAAGAACTTGTGTTCACTTGTTTCTGTTTCCTACTTCAGATCTTTTGTCTTTTTGTCTGTCTGCGCTCTTCGGAAGTCAAAGTCTAGTTTGACTCCTATAGTAACAGTGGATTAAAGGTCTCCTATTATACTGTTTTCCATCAATATATTATAGGTCTCAGATATATACAGAGCCTGTCTCTGATTGGCTGAAACACCAAACCGATCATTGCAGCATTACCCATAATCCCCTCTGTTTCAGCCCTGTTTTCCAAAGGGGACATGTTGATGTAGAAGAGACATGGAGAAGAGGGGACACATGTTGATGTAGAAGAGACATGAAGAAGAGGGGACACATGTTGATGTAGAAGAGACATGAAGAAGAGGGGACACATGTTGATGTAGAAGAGACATTGAAGAAGAGGGGACACATGTCGATGTAGAAGAGACATGAAGAAGCATTTATGTGACTAACACAGTTTATGACCTATTCTATGGCAAGGTGGTCACAATAGTAAATATTGTTCCAGTTCCTGCTTCTGCCCTTTTGTCTGTCTGGGCTTTTCAAAGTCAAAGTGTAGTTTGACTTTGATGGTGACAGTGGGACGCAGCCCTGTGACTGTAAGGACATTAGTGTAATCCAATAGTGTTTTGGAAAAGAGACGTCCCACTGAGAGTCAATTTCCTCAATCTGTGTCACGTTGGTTTTGCTTTAGGAGTCTATTATCTCCAATGTGAGAGTTGAACAGTTGTATCGCATGCTGTTCATTAATGTATTTCAAACCAACTTTTCACCAACCAATTATTTTCAGAATATTCTGGCACTAACATTGCATTTTTCAAAAGGACACATCAGAATTAAATAATTTTTGTTTTTGTAGTGTCTCTACTTTAAAGAGTCCTCTCCTGCTGATGTTCAGGTGTATATCAGTATGTAGTGTCTCTACTTTAAAGAGTCCTCTCCTGCTGATGTTCAGGTGTATATCAGTATGTAGTGTCTCTACTTTAAAGAGTCCTCTCCTGCTGATGTTCAGGTGTATATCAGTATGTAGTGTCTCTACTTTAAAGAGTCCTCTCCTGCTGATGTTTAGGTGTATATCAGTATGTAGTGTCTCTACTTTAAAGAGTCCTCTCCTGCTGATGTTCAGGTGTATATCAGTATGTAGTGTCTCTACTTTAAAGAGTCCTCTCCTGCTGATGTTCAGGTGTATATCAGTATGTAGTGTCTCTAATTTAAAGAGTCCTCTCCTGCTGATGTTCAGATGTATATCAGTATGTAGTGTCTCTACTTTAAAGAGTCCTCTCCTGCTGATGTTCAGGTGTATATCAGTATGTAGTGTCTCTACTTTAAAGAGTCCTCTCCTGCTGATGTTCAGGTGTATATCAGTATGTAGTATCTCTACTTTAAAGAGTTCTCTCCTGCTGATGTTCAGGTGTATATCAGTATGTAGTGTCTCTACTTTAAAGAGTCCTCTCCTGCTGATGTTCAGGTGTATATCAGTATGTAGTGTCTCTACTTTAAAGAGTCCTCTCCTGCTGATGTTCAGGTGTATATCAGTATGTAGTGTCTCTACTTTAAAGAGTCCTCTCCTGCTGATGTTCAGGTGTATATCAGTATGTAGTGTCTCTACTTTAAAGAGTCCTCTCCTGCTGATGTTCAGGTGTATATCAGTATGTAGTGTCTACTTTAAAGAGTCCTCTCCTGCTGATGTTCAGGTGTATATCAGTATGTAGTGTCTCTACTTTAAAGAGTCCTCTCCTGCTGATGTTCAGGTGTATATCAGTATGTAGTGTCTCTACTTTAAAGAGTCCTCTCCTGCTGATGTTCAGGTGTATATCAGTATGTAGTGTCTCTACTTTAAAGAGTCCTCTCCTGCTGATGTTCAGGTGTATATCAGTATGTAGTGTCTCTACTTTAAAGAGTCCTCTCCTGCTGATGTTCCAGGTGTATATCAGTATGTAGTGTCTCTACTTTAAAGAGTCCTCTCTGCTGATGTTCAGGTGTATATCAGTATGTAGTGTCTCTACTTTAAAGAGTCCTCTCCTGCTGATGTTCAGGTGTATATCAGTATGTAGTGTCTCTACTTTAAAGAGTCCTCTCCTGCTGATGTTCAGGTGTATATCAGTATGTAGTGTCTCTACTTTAAAGAGTCCTCTCCTGCTGATGTTCAGGTGTATATCAGTATGTAGTGTCTCTACTTTAAAGAGTCCTCTCCTGCTGAGGTTCAGGTGTATATCAGTATGTAGTGTCTCTACTTTAAAGAGTCCTCTCCTGCTGATGTTCAGGTGTATATCAGTATGTAGTGTCTCTACAGGTCTCCATGCTTTAATGTTCAAAAGGCTCTTTATTGTTCTCATACTGTCTGTGCTGCAGCACCTCTTTTCACCCTCTGTCTGAAACCAGAGCCCAGTCTGCTCTGATTGTTAGCTGGCCGTCTCTGTTGTGATTGGTCAACCGCTTAGAGATGTCCCGCCACTTAGCCTATCACTTACCATGTGTTGGAGCACTAGCCAATAGGAGAGCGAGTGTTCCATAGTGATGTCAATATGAAGTAAACAAAGGAGTGCAACGGTGTTTCAGGCAGGGGGGATTTTAGCCTTTGCAGACCATTTACATGCACACAAACCCACATAACACACTACAGCATCACACAATAAATAGTCTTTGTCTACAACAGTGATTTAAACACTTGCTGTATCAGAAACACACAGAATCTCAGTCCAGTGATTTCCTCCATGCTCAGGGGCATTCAGGGTGTTTGAACTCATGCAGCTGCAGTGGGTCCATCGCTGTGTTTGAAAGGAAACAAGAACCGCTGGGATTACCCTTCAGCTATTTACTGCAGCAGAACTTTCCTGTAATTGTAGAGAAACATTCAGGGTCTCTCTCCTGCAGGATGTCCCTCTGGGCCTCCACATCACCACAAACAGGAAGAGGGTGTCTATAAGAAGACAGGAAGAAGTTTCCATCACAACTTCCCAAACAACAATATAACTTTATTATGGGGATAGCAAACTGTTAGATCAAGGTATAAGAAAAACAACAATGGAGATGGCAGTAAAAATAGCAAACCAGACTAGACGGGAAATGTGATTTCCGTGCTGTGTGTCTATCTAAAAAAAAGTGCAATATCTCCTCTTAAAACACAGTACATTACATTCTGTAGAAAAGTCAACAAATTCTGCATTAAAACATTTTTATTGACAGAAAATTACATTTAGAACGAGGCTAATAAAAGTGAGAAAATTGTCTTGTCCTCTTCAAAATAAAAGTCTCTCTCTGATCGATGCCCACATAATTTGACGATGTAATTAAAGGCGACACACAGCTGTCCCACATGCCTGAAAGGCTGATCCACTGACTTTGTGCTTCTGTTTTAGTTTCAGGATCTGCAGGTGGACCGAGAGATGCTGCTGTCGACCAATCGGAGCGTGGCGGAGGAGAGTCTCGCCCGGCAACCGCAACTTAATAACGGCAAACTCCAACTGGCGGAGAAATACCGGGAACTGTCCAACCTGGCAACCACATGCTGGGAAAAACAGAGTCAGCTCGGTGAGTTTGAGAAAGTGGACGAGGAGGAAGAGGGGAGGGGGCGGGGGTTGATGTTTCTGGCTTCATATGAGGAGTGTGTTCAAGGTCACTGGTAAATATGGCCTTTCTAAGTGGAAGTGAAGCACTGAAAAGCTGCCATTTTGCAGACAATATGACCCTTTTTCTGACTATTGTTGAAGTCCTTTTTTACTTAAAGGACCACAGAGCTCTCTTAAGGTTTCATGTGGACTTCAGTAACGACAAGCCAAAAGAGAAACTGGAGAAAAATGTTGCATCCTTACCACTTAAAGCTAATTACCCAGAATGTCCCACAGTGTGTCTTACCTTTTTATAATTGCAGCAACATAGAGACCGTACTGAAACGCTTTGGGACGCCGAGAGAGGAATTCAATCAGTTTTGACACTTTAACATTTCACACCGGAGCATTTCTTACCATACGACCTTTTTCAGACTATTGTTGTCGTCCTACTTTAGAATAAAACTAAAGAAAGGTTGTATCCTAGCCTCTTGAAGCTAATTACACACAGTCTCCCACAGCACAAATATACAGTGTTCACGGCACGCCTTGAGAAATGTAATCAGTTTTGACGCGCTGTGACACTCCTCGCTGGTGCAGAGAATAAGGGACGTTTCACATCAGAGAACAGAGAAGCTTCAGAGCGCCAGTGAGACGACGAGCCTTCAACCGCTCGGCGAAAAAAAGCCTCAGCATGACTGGAGTTTCTGGTCATGGGAACGAAATGGAGCATATCAAATGCCAGCAGGAAGCTTGCTGCAGTTGTCAAGGAATTTGCGGGGTGAAAGGGCTCTTGTCTTTGTTTGGGGCGAGTCATGCTTTTTGACGGAAAGGCTATAGAGCAGAGGATGTCTCCTTAAGCCTCGCTTCATATATTTAAGCCTCATGGTGTGAGCTTTTGAGAACAATTCGTCCCAGGGTGCAGAGCCGAGCCAAGAGCAAGTGATAACATCAAATCCTGCTGCATTAATTTACAGAGTTAATGACAACTGTTAATTATATACAGAGTTGGGAGAGTTACTTTAAAAATGTAGTTTGTTACAATTACTAGTCACCTAATCTGAGTATCCCAATATAAAAGTAACCTAATTACTTCCCATTCCTTTTGACTTACAAGATATTTAGGATAAAAACTGATTGTATTTATAGGAATAGGTATACAAGATGGCGCCGCGGACGTAAACAACTGCTGTCTGACGCGCAATTCGACGCGGTTTTCATATTTTTGGAGTAATTATACAGTTTTTGACAGAACACAAATATTGTTTTCTGGCATCACTTAAAGGGGACCTATGATGCAAAAGTCACTTTTTGATGTCTTCTCTACATAAACATGTGTCCCCGGTGTGTCAAGGGAACTCACGCAGCGTCAGCAAATAAAACCCTCTCTCTTTCCTCCGTACCCAAATCTCTAAAAACGGGGGAACAACGGAGCTGATCCAGATTTGCGTCCGATATGACGTAATATCTGAAATGTGGACCCACGGCCCAATCAGAAACGTTGCTATCAGAAACAATGCCCGACTGTTTTGGACGTAATATGGTCGGTGTTTACATTGGCATCGCTAACACTCAGAGCTAACCTGTACTGGAGAGCATGTGTGTGAAGAAGCAGGAAGTAAAAAGGAACTCACCTTGTGGTATAACCGGCAAGAGAGAAAGCCTTTGAGCTCCAAACTGTTTCAGAGAGAATCCTTGATGATCCATGATATGGTGTTTCATCACGGCAGCATTTAGTTTAGACCGTAGCTGCCGGGTCCCGCATGAGCTCAGACCCCTCCTCCTTTATTAAAGCTTTATCCCCAAATCAGCACTTTAGAAACAGGAAGTGAAACAGAGGGATATGAGGCATGGCTAGAATGGGTGATCTGTTTGGTATTTGGAGCAAAACACTTCAGACATGTTTTTTATATATTTTTATATATCTGAGACCTCTGCTATTGCCTAAAAATAGCATGATGGGTCCACTTTAAACATTTTACGGGGAACATCTGCATTTTGGTTTGAGGGCAGCAGCCTTTACACCGAAACACATGAGCACAGACTACAGTTTGAGAAAAAGCAGAAATCTGAGCTGACAGGAAATGCTCCGTTTTTGTTTAACGCACACAGTTAAGCTCACACACACTACTTTATGAACATATAGGTTCACCTGCTGAATTAAAAACGGAACAAATGAAGCAAAGAAAGTGAAAAGCATGAAGCAGATTCAGGCGTATAGATTCAAGTATTATCGTACAGCTAACAGAGAAGAGAGAACATCTGATCCTTTTACAACAAACACTAGACGCTGTTTTTAAGTTTTTACTAACATTGTAATCCTGCTAGTAATCCACACATTTAGAAAGTAATCAGATTTGTTAATGTAACTTTAAGGGAGTACAGTTTTCTTCGTATCCTGATGATCCCGTTACGTGTAATCCTTTACTCCCAAAGCCTGTTTATTCACGACTTTTGAGTGTTTAGCTTTTATGGAGCGAGCCCAGTTTGTGGTTTAATGAAGAGATGTTGTGCTGCACAGCCTCAGCTGCCGGCCAGTGATGGAAGTGAGGAGGAATGTGTGTGTGTGTGTGTGTGTGTGTGTGTGTGTGTGTGTGTGTGTGTGTGTGTGTGTGTGTGTGTGTGTGTGTGTGTGTGTGTGTGTGTGTGTGTGTGTGTGTGTGTGTGTGTGTGTGTGTGTGTGTGTGTGTGTGTGTGTGTGTGTGTGTGTGTGTGTGTGTGTGTGTGTGTGTGTGTGTGTGTGTGTGTGTGTGTGTGTGTGTGTGTGTGTGTGTGTGTGTGTGTGTGTGTGTGTGTGTGTGTGTGTGTGTGTGTGTGTGTGTGTGTGTGTGTGTGTGTGTGTGTGTGTGTGTGTGTGTGTGTGTGTGTGTGTGGGTGTGTGTGTGTGTGTGTGTGTGTGTGTGTGTGTGTGTGTGTGTGTGTGTCCTCTGCAAAACATCTGATTCTTATTTGCTGCAACAAGGGAGGATAAGAAAGAAGGATGAATGAGTTATCAGAGACTTGTGTTTGGAGTGGATCGAGGAGGACAGCTGTATTGTTTAATACATCCGGAGAAATCTGGCCGAGTGCTTCGTTCCCCAGGTGGAGTTTAGACCTTGAGTGTTTCATAACCTCTGCTCCAGACCGTTTCTCACACATACTTTTGGCATCTATTTCCCTCTGCTAGCCTAGATGCTAATCTCCAGCGCTGACTTTGTTTTAAAATCCTGAGATAAAAGATAAACACACAAAGGTGACCCTGTTCTTTTCAAGCAACCCGTGCTTTCCACCTAAAACCTAAACATCTGAACAAAAGAGAAATGTGCCTGCTGTCAGGTTTGTTTTCAGTGACATTTTTTTAAGTTGGTGGGAATTTGACACTAGAGTCCTGCGTGTGGTTAGGTTTACACTCTTTCTTAGAAGCAAACTGTCCTGACTTGCTCCATGCATCAGTGCAACAGGATTATTTGAAAAACCTCTTGCACTGGATCTTATTTTTGGCTAGATTTGTGCTCTGACTCTCACTTTCAAACCTTTTTTATTGGTTGAAATTGATGTTGACATCTTAGAGTTTCAGTTTTCCCTCAATAAGTCAAAATGGATGGAAAATGTATGAACAATTACTTATTTAGGAGGCCAAGAAGCACAACATCATATTATTAATAGCTCAAATCAGCGTACGGATCACATTATTCTAGCTAAGGAAATGATTAAAACTTAAACTATTTCCATTTGCTATGAATACATAACTTAAATAACTCGCCCTTTGCAGAAAATCTCATCTAACCCTCCTTCATCTTTGACATTGCTTATAGTTAATCTGCACTGATCTTTTTAATCTCCCTTTAAACGTTGCTGTTTAATGTTTTAAAATATAATGTTTAATGGAGAAAATATGTTTTGTGCTTAAAATCCCTTTCTGATCGTTTCCATATTCAAACAAGAGCAACGTGTGCTTCTTAACCGTGAAACACTTTAAATAATTGACATGCTGTTACACTTAAAGCCTTTTAGTTAAGTATTGCAAGAGAAGATATTGTAGAGAAAAGCAAGCTTGCCTGTAAATAATGAAAGATTTTAACATTGTGTGAACTTTTTAAAAAGAAGAAATTGCACACTTTGAGACACGCACTTAAAAAAGCAATGCTATGAATGTCTTGAGGTCTTTATTTGTTATATTTGTGATGGATAATAGCAGGTCAAATGTTGACATAATCAGAGCAAAGGGAGATATTTTCAGCACAGCCACTCAGTGCTATTTAAAACATCACAGACAGTGTCAGTTCTGGCGTCGAATCAAAGAGCTAGCTT
>NW_022991399.1:0-27175 GCF_902827175.1 Gymnodraco acuticeps
GAGAGAGAGAGAGAGAGAGAGCGAGAGAAAGCGAGAGAGCGCGAGAGAGCGCGAGAGAGCGCGAGAGAGCGCGAGAGAGCGCGAGAGAGCGCGAGAGAGCGCGAGAGCGAGAGAGCACGAGAGAGAGAGCGAGAGAGCGAGAGAGAGCGAGAGAGTGCGAGAGAGAGCGAGAAAGAGAGAGAGCGAGAGAGAGAGAGCGAGAGAGAGCGAGAGAGAGAGCGAGAGAGAGGCGAGAGAGAGCGAGAGAGAGAGCGAGAGAGAGCGAGAGAGAGAGCGAGAGAGAGCGAGAGAGAGAGCGAGAGAGAGCGAGAGAGAGAGCGAGAGAGAGCGAGAGAGAGCGAGAGAGCGAGAGAGCGAGAGAAAGCGAGAGAGAGCAAGAGAGCGAGAGAGAGAGAGAAAGAGAGAGCGAGAGAGCGAGAGAGAGAGCGAGAGAGAGACCTGAGAGATTTGTTCGCCAAGATAAAATATGTCTGTAAATACCCCACTGACTAAACGTCATCACGCCCAACATTAGCCACCTATAGCTTAGCGGTGGTGACGTGAAGTCATGTGACCGTGCTGTAGTTCCTTTATAGCCCAATTTTAGGCTAAGGGGCGGAACATCTCTAAGCGATTGATCACAACAGAGCCAGCCAGAGCTAACCAATCAGAGCAGACTGGGCTCTAGTTTCAGACAGAGGGTGAAAAGAGGTGCTGCAGCACAGGCAGTATGAGAACAATAAAGAGCTTTTTGAACATTAAAGCATAGAGACATGAAGAGACACTACATACTGATATACACCTGAACATCAGCAGGAGAGGACTCTTTAAAGTAGAGACACTACATACTGATATACACCTGAACATCAGCAGGAGAGGACTCTTTAAAGTAGATACACTACTAACTGATATACACCTGAACATCAGCAGGAGAGGACTCTTTATAGTAGAGACACTACATACTGATATCCACCTGAACATCAACAGGAGAGGACTCTTTAAAGTAGAGACACTACATACTGATATACACCTGAACATCAACAGGAGAGGACTCTTTAAAGTAGAGACACTACATACTGATATACACCTGAACATCAGCAGGAGAGGACTCTTTAAAGTAGAGACACTACATACTGATATACACCTGAACATCAGCAGGAGAGGACTCTTTAAAGTAGAGACACTACATACTGATATACACCTGAACATCAGCAGGAGAGGACTCTTTAAAGTAGAGACACTACATACTGATATACACCTGAACATCAGCAGGAGAGGACTCTTTAAAGTAGAGACACTACATACTGATATACACCTGAACATCAGCAGGAGAGGACTCTTTAAAGTAGAGACACTACTGATATACACCTGAACATCAGCAGGAGAGGACTCTTTAAAGTAGAGACATACTGATATACACCTGAACATCAGCAGGAGAGGACTCTTTAAAGTAGAGACACTACATACTGATATACACCTGAACATCAGCAGGAGAGGACTCTTTAAAGTAGAGACACTACATACTGATATACACCTGAACATCAGCAGGAGAGGACTCTTTAAAGTAGAGACACCTACATACTGATATACACCTGAACATCAGCAGGAGAGGACCTCTTTAAAGTAGAGACACTAGACATACTGATTATACACGCTGAAACATCGAGCAGGAGAGGACTCTTTAAAGTAGCAGGACACTACAATACTGATATACACCTGAACTCTCAGCAGGAGAGGACTCTTTTAAAGTAGAGACACTACATACGAATATACACCTGAACATCAGCAGGAAAGGACTCCTTTAAAGTAGAGACACTACATACTGATATACAGCCTGAACATCAGGCAGGAGAGGACTCTTTAAAGTAGAGGACCACTAACATACTGTTATACACCTGAACATCAGCCAGGAGAGGAACTCTTTAAAGTAGAGACACTACATACTGATACAGTATACACCTGAATATCAGCAGGAGAGGACTCTTGAAGTAGAGACACTACATACTGATATACACCTGACACCCATCAGCAGAAGAGGACTCTTTAAAGTAGAGACACTACATACTGATAGTACACCTGACATCAGCAGGAGAGGACTCTTTAAAGTAGAGACACTACATACTGATATCCACCTGAACATCAGCAGGTATAGGACTCTTTAAAGTAGAGACACTACATACTGGATTACACCTGAACATCAGCAGGAGAGGACTCTTTAAAGTAGAGACACTACATACTGATATACACCTGAACATCAGCAGGAGAGGACTCTTTAAAGTAGAGACACTACCATTACTGATATACACCTGAACATCAGCAGGAGAGGACTCTTTAAAGTAGAGACACTACATACTGCATTACACCTGAACATCAGCAGGAGAGGACTCTTTAAAGTAGAGACACTACATACTGATATTACACCTGATATCAGCAGAGAGGACTCTTTTAAAGTAGAGACACTACATACTGTATATACACCGTGAACATCAGCAGGAGAGGACTCTTAAAGTAGAGACCCTACATACTGATATACACCTGAACATCAGCAGGAGAGGACTCTTTAAAGTAGAGACACTACATACTGATATACACCTGAACATCAGCAGAGAGGACTCTTTAAAGTAGAGACACTACATACTGATACAGTATACACCTGAATATCAGCAGGAGAGGACTCTTTAAAGTAGAGACACTACATACTGATATACACCTGAACATCAGCAGGAGAGGACTCTTTAAAGTAGAGACACTACATACTGATATACACCTGAACATCAGCAGGAGAGGACTCTTTAAAGTAGAGAAACTACATACTGATGTACACCTGAACATCAGCAGGAGAGGACTCTTTAAAGTAGAGACACTACATACTGATATACACCTGAATATCAGCAGGAGAGGACTCTTTAAAGTAGAGACACTACATACTGATATACACCTGAACATCAGCAGGAGAGGACTCTTTAAAGTAGAGACACTACATACTGATATACACCTGAACATCAGCAGGAGAGGACTCTTTAAAGTAGAGACACTACATACTGATATACACCTGAACATCAGCAGGAGAGGACTCTTTAAAGTAGAGACACTACATACTGATACAGTATACACCTGAATATCAGCAGGAGAGGACTCTTTAAAGTAGAGACACTACATACTGATATACACCTGAACATCAGCAGGAGAGGACTCTTTAAAGTAGAGACACTACATACTGATATACACCTGAACATCAGCAGGAGAGGACTCTTTAAGTAGAGAAACTACATACTGATGTACACCTGAACATCAGCAGCAGAGGACTCTTTAAAGTAGAGACACTACATACTGATATACACCTGAATATCAGCAGGAGAGGACTCTTTAAAGTAGAGACACTACATACTGATATACACCTGAACATCAGCAGGAAAGGACTCTTTAAAGTAGAGACACTACATACTGATATACACCTGAACATCAGCAGGAGAGGACTCTTTAAAGTAGAGACACTACATACTGATATACACCTGAACAATAGCAGGAGAGGACTCTTTAAAGTAGAGACACTACATACTGATATACACCTGAACATCAGCAGGAGAGGACTCTTTAAAGTAGAGACACTACATACTGATATACACCTGAACATCAGCAGGAGAGGACTCTTTAAAGTAGAGACACTACATACTGATACAGTAACACCTGAATATCATCAGAGAGGACTCTTTAAAGTAGATACACTACATACTGATATACACCTGAACATCAGAAGGAGAGGACTCTTTAAAGTAGAGACACTACATACTGATATACACCTGAACATCAGCAGGAGAGGACTCTTTAAAGTAGAGACACTACATACTGATGATACACCTGAACATCAGCAGGAGAGGACTCTTTAAAGTAGAGACACTACATACTGATATACACCTGACATCAGCAGGAGAGGACTCTTTAAAGTAGAGACACTACATACTGATATACACCTGAACCTCAGCCGGAGAGGACTTAAAGTAGAGACCACTACATACTGATAACACCTGAACATCAGCCAGAGAGGACTCTTTAAAGTAGACGACACTACATACTGATATACACCTGAACATCAGCAGGAGAGGACTCCTTTTAAAGTAGAGACACTACATACTGATATACACCTGAACATCAGCAGGAGAGGACTCTTTAAAGTAGAGACACTACATACTGATATACACCTGAACATCAGCAGGAGAGGACTCTTTAAAGTAGAGACACTCCATACTGATATACACCTGAACATCAGCAGGAGAGGACTCTTTAAAGTAGAGACACTACATACTGATATACACCTGAACATCAGCAGGAGAGGACTCTTTAAAGTAGAGACACTACATACTGATATACACCTGAACATCAGCAGGAGAGGACTCTTTAAAGTAGAGACACTACATGCTGATATACACCTGAACATCAGCAGGAGAGGACTCTTTAAAGTAGAGACACTACATACTGATATACACCTGATCATCAGCAGGAGAGGACTCTTTAAAGTAGAGACACTACATACTAATATACACCTGAACATCAGCAGGAGAGGACTCTTTAAAGTAGAGACACTACATACTGATATACACCTGAACATCAGCAGGAGAGGACTCTTTAAAGTAGAGACACTACATACTGATATACACCTGAAAATAAGAATGTAGGGCTCTTTAATATTGACCATCGAGGTTGAATTTAAGAATTACATTTTTTGTTCAATCACAAATATGTTGTTTTTTCTCCAGGCAAAGAAAAAACTCAGGTAAAACTCCTAAAATGCCAATTATTCAACAAAACATCCAAACCATTTATATATATTTTTGCACACATTGTAAAACTGAAGTATTTTGAATAGCCTCTATGTTGAATCCTAAGTTGAAAGGAATCACCTGAATGTTCTCATCGCTGCAAGTTTAACTGCAGGCAACGCTAGAGATGAAACAGAGAACATGAATGAAATGAAAATATAAAATAAAAGAAAACATCAGAAAGCTGTTTAGCGGGTAAAAACTGAAAAGGTTTGTCAGCAAAAATGAATAGAAGAAGGTGCCGTACAACGAAGACAATCACATGCTCAACGGAGAAAAGAAAAGGTCAGAAGTAAGAAAAGCAATTGCATTTAGGGGGAAAAGGTCAGAGTGATGTAGACAGCCGTGAAAAGACGAAGACAATGGGTAAGCAGTGAAGTCACACACTATGAAGCGATGGTGTGTGTGTGTGTGTGTGTGTGTGTGTGTGTGTGTGTGTGTGTGTGTGTGTGTGTGTGTGTGTGTGTGTGTGTGTGTGTGTGTGTGTGTGTGTGTGTGTGTGTGTGTGTGTGTGTCAGCATGTTTCCGGCTTAATGAGGCAGATACACCACCATCCCTCCTTATTAAACAGAGAGGGTGAGGAAGACTTAGAGAGGTGTGTAGGGCGGATGGAAAAAGCAGAAAGTATAAAGAAATGTGTGGAGAGGAAAGTTGGGAAAGAGACACAGAAGTAAAGCAAAAGGGGTTTGGTGCTCCATGTTCTTAACTCTCATTAAATGAGCAGCTTCAGTGTCAAATATCCAGAGATATAATACAAGTTTTTATTTTTGCAAATGCTAAAGATTGGTTTAAAGTATTTGGGTTTTGTAATATCAGAATCTGAGTATGAATCCTTGGGAAATGTGGGTTTTTGTGACAATTAATATCTTATATGTATAAGCATAAGAAGTTAGTTAGTATTGAAAATGTGCAGTAAATGATACAACGAGATAGAAGTTAAAGTAAAAATCGGCCATAAAAGCGTAACATAAAATGCAAACATACACCTCAAAAAGCTTAAAGGTCTCATGTCATGGCCATTTCTACTGATCATGATTCCATTGTTGAGGTCTACTAGAATAGATTCACATTGTTCAATGTTCCAAACTCACATTGGTTTCTCACAGCATCTCTGTATAGTATGTGTATTCACTCTCTGTCCTACACGGCTTGTTGGAGCTCCTGCCCCCCCCCCCCCTGTGAGCCCAGTGTGCTCTGATTGGTCGGGACGTTGCGAGGCTCGCTGCTCAGTGAGCTGGCTTACTGGTGTGGTTTCCGGGTCGGCGATACAGCGGGACAGCGCGAAACTCATCCTGAGCACACACACTCACAGCCGAAGTGAAAACAATAAGTGTGGCTTGATATTGAGAAAGAAAAAGGTTTGTAACGCTGTGAGTCAATGGGTCTGCGGAGAGCGTTTCTCCACCATCCCGACTCGTCTGTTACCAACCAGGGAGCTCTATGCAAGTCAATGGGACTCCCTGTTAGTTGAACATTTACGCTAAAGGTCCTGGTGTGTGAGGAGCTCCGTGGATTGGTCCATTTTGGTTCCCGGAAGAAACAAATGGAAAAGGAGAAATGTCCAACGAGGCGTTCTGGGGCAGCAGACAGGTCTTCTCTGTGTTAGAGTTTGACTCGCTACAGGGTGTACTCTGAGGGTTTGTGACTCTGCAGACCGTTTACATGCAGAACAACCTTCATAACACAAGGGGACGGGTGATAACCAGAAAAGCATGACGTGGGACCTTTAAATAAGAAAAATAGAATGCCAATATTTTTTTAACACAGATTTTGCTAAAAATGTGCATCGTGTCCAGTATATAACAACAGTATGTAAAAAAGTGTATAAGACAATGTTTCTAGTAGATTGTTGTTACTTATCCGACTAACTATCTCAATCCCTCCAATCAGAATCATAAATCCTTAATCTGTCACACAGCAGGATGATGAACATGTACAAACTTAAAGGTAGCAGCCAGTAATAACAATAATACATTGTAAGACAGAATACATTTCACAGTAATATGATATGGTGACTCTGCTGGTCCCATTGTATAGAAGTCTATGAGAAAGTTACCCCACTTCTCATTGGATTTATAACTTAGGTAAACATGTTCCCAACTAGTTAATGGACTTCATATGTAGTCTCAAGTCTTCTTCAATACAGCATGATATTTGTTTCGTTAAACATGGTCCTATTCAGAGAAAAATAAACAATAAAGAAAGGAATGTTTTGGGGGCGGGGCTACCTTTTGATTGACAGGTCGCTAACACAGTGTCCGGTTTAACTTTTGAGAGTTTATTCTAGTGTTTCCCAACTCTTCTAAGTCTTCAAAGTATTGTCTTCATGCTTTATTGGTTTCTTTGAGTTATTTCTCAGCACTATTTATCTTTTCTATACGCTGATCTTGAGATACGATCGTTTGGCGTCTTCACACAGTCTTGTTGTCGTCTGCAGAAGTAGAAAAAAGTTGGCATTGAAACGTTTCAATTACGTAGGAAATGGATGTGATGTTTGGTATAGTAACACTTAAACAAATACCAATGTTTAGCTCGTGTATCTTCAGTTTACTTCAACACATTTAGCTCTGATCTTTTAGAACGGTTGTATTTACCTTTTATATGGGCTTCAACCAGTGACGTGCGGTGAGGTTCATGGCTGGTGAGGCACTGACTCTTTCAGTCAGATTTATAAATATTATATTTTGACCATAATCGAAATATTCGGTTATTTTCAAAAGCTTTTTTGGTCTGATGCTTCGATTCATTTTAAACAGACCGTTCAACAAAAGGACACCCACAATCTAAATATTGGATTGTTCTTTCTTAGTAAGATCCCATTTTCATTACAATTGGGGTCTTACCTTGACTTGAAGATGAAGTCCATGCTCTCCTTCTGGACAACAATCTCTATTACTTTTTTGTAAAAGTCCTCCTTATCTTCCTGTAGTTTCAAAAGTCTAGTTTGTTGTTTGCGTCGCGTCTACCGCCATGGTCTACCCCGTCTCTGCGTAGAATAACAGTAGCAACAAGAACCTGTGGGCTCACTTGCGCCCCCTTCAGTGCGGCAGAGGTTATGGCTGCCTCCCCTGGTGCTTTTTTCATTGTCGTTGTATGATGAGACCAACGAGCCTAAATATCATATATACGTGAAATAAGTTATTTAGAGACTATGGATGGCGAGGATAAATGTAATAAAGGGATCTACAAACATTACATTGGTGACATACAGTGAGATGGTGCAGGCATGCATGAGTTTCTGTGGGGTGACGCATTCTGAGGTGAGGCAGAGCTCATCTGTGCCTCACCTCACCCCACAGTAACTGGCTTGAGCGCGCTCACAAAATAAGTGCCCGCGTTAAATTAGTGCCCGCGCTCCAGCCAGTTACTGTGGGCTTACGAGAGGCAGAGCTCGTCCCTGCCTCACTTCTCATCGCTACCCGTAGTTGTAGCGGAGCTCGGCAAATTTGCTGATTTTGACTATAAAAAGCGATTGGAATCAAACAGAAATCACATTTATAAGTTACAACACAGATCAGTGGAGACATTTTATTATTATTACTATTTAGTTTTTCTTTAGTTGTTTTTCCGTTACTTTGGAGTATGATAGGTGAGGCTCTGCCTCCCCTGACTGCACGTCGCTGGCTTCAAACCACAGATCCTTCAATAATCATATTTCCAAAATAACGTGACAAAGAAAGCGTGAATTCTTCTGAAGTCAATGTCGTCGTTAATATTCATCGGAGGACATTTATGTTGCTCTGGAGGTCACATCGAGAAATGTCTCAGGGACAAGCACTGAAATATTTACTTCTCCAATATAGATATATATATATATCCATCCATCTTCTCCCGCTTATCCGTGGTCGGATATATATATATATAAAAAACAATTACTGTAAATGACATGTGAAATATTGAATGTGGAAGGACACAAGGTATTTTTTCACAGTTTAATTTACCGGTGGAGATGGAAGGAGACGAAAGCAAGAGAGGAAGGAAGCTATAAACTTAAAATCACTTTCATTAAAAAAAAAAACAAGACTTACAACCTCATAAAGACGAGCCACATTAAATCATGCTCATTCCCTTTCCCCTCAAAACCTCGTTTTCTCATTTCCTTTAATCCAAACTTCACTTCTTGTGCTTCACGTGGAATGACTGGAGATGAGAACCCGCTATGCAAGCACCAAGACTGAAACAGTGGTGAAGTGTCAAAATGGGCTTTATTTTAGACCAAGGCAGAGTTGGAGAGGACGCTGAAGGAGAATCCTGGAACCGAGGTTCAGACCGGGACGAGGAGCTCAGAGAGGGGAGACGAGGAGCAGGACAGACCAGGGACGTGGCTGGACGTGGCTGGACGTGGCAGGCGGAGCAGCAGGTGTGTGGATCTGGAAACAGGAAAGAAGCAGGGTTAGGAAGGCAAATCCTCTCACTAGGAGCATCAAAAGTTTACTAGTCAACACATGCTAAGTCGGCCTGGACGTTAGTTTACCACTGAAGAATAAACGAAGAACTGGCGAAGACTGAGGATGAGAACCAGGGCTTTAAGCAGGTGCAGGTGAGTAGTGGCAATCAGCGAGATGAACAACAGCTGGAGAGGTGTGGAGACGGAAATCCAGATGTAGGTCAGCCACGCCAAGCCAGGAAGACAGAGAGACAAAAACACAGAGGAGGAAAAAGAGGAAGGCCGCACTGTGGATCCTCACATCTTGTACGTCAACGATAGAACATTTATCAGAAAAAAACACTATTTTCCAACAACAGTCTTTAAACTCTATTTATCCCGACTCTTCAACCATCATCTTTTTACTCTCAGCCGCTCTCTTCTCTCTCTGGTGTTTTTTATTCGAGCGAAGGTTATGAGTCCCTGAATGCTCCGGCATGTGAAGGCCAATAAATCTATCATCGTATGCCTTTCTCTTTACACACACTCTGCAGAGGGATGCAATGAAGTCTCACGAGAAAACTGTACTTAAGTTTGATTTTGAGGTATTTTACCTGTATATTTCCATTTAATGCTACTTTAAAATGCTACACCTCTACATAAAGGAAGCCAATATGTGATTTTTACTCCACTACATGTAGGTAGTTACTTAAAAAATGTAGATGATTAGCTAATACAAAATATATATAAACCTTTTAATCATATAATTTAATAGGTTAATATATCCACTAGCAGTAATACAATTAATAAGATGTGTCTCCTCCAGGTCCTATTATATAGAAGTCTATAGGATAATTAGCTTTTCTGACTGAAATGTTTACACACACACACAACACACACACACACACACACGCACACACACACACACACACACACACACACACACACACACACACACACACACACACACACACACAAACACACACACACACATACCATGTATACATCACTTCAGGGGACATTACATTGACTTACATGCATTTCCTGGAGACTTATCCTAACCTCAACCATAACTAACACATGCCTAACCCTAACCCTTACCCTTAACCCTAACCCTCACCCTAACCCTAATCCTAACCCTAACCAAGTCTTCACCCTAAAATGAATGATCCCCCTCATGGGGACCTCCAATTTGTCCCCATAAGGGAAGCCAGTCCCCACACGTGACTATGTAAACAGATTTAGGTCCCCACAAGTATAGTAATGCTAGACCACACACACACGAATGAGACATCTTGAAGGTGGTAATTTGAACAAGAAGATGAGTTTCATATCCTCGACGGATGCTTTGTGGTGATTTATCTGTCAGCGCCCCAATCTGCGAGACACACAGCTGTTCCCCGGCAAATAAACTTGTTTTGAATTGACAACGCAATCCCATTTCCACAAAGTCACACACATGTCTGAAATGCTCGTATTTAACCGGGATCTGTGACTCATGTTTGCCTCACAGTACACACACACATACCATTTGGAAAACATGTTTGTAAAGAAAACCCTGCTTTGGTTAAAGATGTGTTGTTAAAGAAATACTTCACTCCCAAAATGGCTATTCGTGCATTAATTGCTCACCTTGGGTTACCTTGAAATCCTAACGAACACTTTAATTCTTCGCATACCTTTCTTGGGAACAAAGGATAACACAAATCTAAGAAAAGTATTAATAAATTAAAGTAAAACCGGGTAGAAAACATCCGTTTACAAAATCTCACATGATTTTGTTGTTATCTATTGGTATATGCTCATTACTCAACATGCATTTTCAATGAAACTGTCACGGAGGTGATCTCTGGGGCCATAGATCTCGGCCTTCGTTACTGGTTGTATAGCTTCATTGTTGTTGATTGTGTTCACCTGGTGCCCTGTGTTGTCTCCTCCCCCCTCACCTGTGTCTTGTTGGTTGATTAGTCTGTGGGTATTTAGGCTCTGTGTTTCCTGTTTGTGGGGGAGATCCTTGTTGCTGGTGACTGTGTTCACACGAGACAGTAAGATTGAGCAGTGGCGGCTGGTGGAAAATATTTTTGGTGGGGCTGTTGATATAGTGAGTAAAACATTTTTTTTGGGAGAAATTACCCCTTAAATTAGGACTTCTGGTGATGTAATGGCGCGTTTCCAGTGCAGCGCGGAGCTCGCTTTAAGCGTGCCGAGCCGTGCCGAGCCGTGCGGGGCCCGTTTTTGGTTGCGTTTCCACTTGGCCTAGTACCGGCTAGCGGGTCCTAATTCACAGTTTTTCTGGCCCCATAAAATCGTGGTTCTAGGGCCAGGAACAACCAGGCTGAGTCGGGCTGAGTATGCTAAACTAGAGAGAGAATCGCTGGCAAGGGGGATACAACTACAACAAGATGAACATATTTGACCGTGATTTAATTGTAATACACGTTTCAAAATGATGCCGAAGTAACAACATACTGATACCGGTTAGTAAAAACCATGAATGAATGCTTTGACAAGTCTGCAGACAGACGGCAGGCGAAAAACCCTTTTAAAATGAGTGTTTTCTAAATGGAGCTTGGCTAAGCTAACGTTATATATGCTCCGACCGTCCACACTCACAACATCGGCCTATACAGACATAAATAAACCAGCGACTGTATTCGCCATGACACAGGCAGTCTGTGGTTTGTACTTGTTTAACTTTTGTCTAGTTTCTGAACAGATCGTATCTGTCCTCGGCTGTTTGAAGAGCAAGCATGGGAAACAAAAGACAGCATTTACCTGTTTGCATCCAGCTAGCCATGACTTTCTGGTGTACCAGCTGAGCTACGTGAGAAGCCTCGTTGATACGTTTTGTCTTTTTCACCAGCTTGCTGCGATATATACAAATCGTGTTGGTCCGGTCCAAGGTCTTTAAGCAACAGTTTATCTCCCAAACTTCTCCTTTCGAAAGGATTGGAGATTAGCTCTTGAACGGAATTGGGCGGGGACCGAGGTCCGGAGACTCCACCTGCACATGAAGCCATCCTCATCAACTACTGCCGTACTGCGTCACCCCACCGGATACGAGTCACTAGTGTCCAAACTACTCACAGACTGGACTGGGCGCTGACATTGGCGCCCGGTGATCAGATTTGACGACGCTGATTGGCTGAAATTATGTTTCGGCATCATAGTTTACAGATAGCAACACTCAGCTGCTAGTGGCTGCTGCTGCACTGGTTGAGGGCTCCTTTCTTACCACCCAGACGAGAGAGGGTAATGACCATAGACTGTATATATAAAGGTAATGACACATGGGCAAGGCCAGGCAGGAAACATGTGACTTATCAGTAACTTTAGACATCGTCGTAACACAATTTTAAACGAGATTTGATTGTAGATTATACATTTTACTGATACCAATTATATAATATTTACCTTGTTTATTAAAAATAAAAATAAATTTAAATTTTTTTTAAATATATATATTTTTATGTATTTGTTGTATGTGGGAAGAGGTGGGGCGGCGCCCCTAGCACCCCAATGGGCCGGCCGCCACTGAGATTGAGGCTGTGTCATGTACCACAATGAGTAATAATTGCCCACACCGGGTTATATTTGAACCCTCTGCCTCTGCCTCCTTGCTTGGGATGCTCAACGGTCAGTCTCACAGGAACCATACTATTTAAAACATTAGCTCAGAAGGGAATTCATTTAATAATGTGTTATTACAACCCAGTCTCACGGCATTTCGTGTTATAGTCACGACATTTAATCTATTGATTCGTGTTCACCAACACGATTTCCCCCTTTTTTTCGTGTCACACAGAACGATTTTAAAAGCAATGTAATGCAGCACGTCTTTTTGTCCGTTCGAGTCGTGGAAGACCGGAAGCTGTGGGGTTAATAAAAACATGTTCTTACTCAATATCAAGCCACGATTATTGTTTTTATTTTAAATCGCATAATGTCGGACTTTTTTTGTCGTCTGTGAGGAAAATAAATGGGGCTCAGAGCTTCAGGATACTGAAATCTGTATTTTTTTAAATCTTTTTTTCCTTCTAATTTGTTATTCTTTTCAAAATAACACACTGTTATTTACTCACCAATAACACACAATTATCCTTGCTTTTATTTATTGGTTTAATTCCATAATCTCTGGCTTTTTTGGCGTCCGTCAGGAACTGAATTTCAAAATAAAATAACCGGAAACAGACGTTGGCCTATAAGAGACATTTGGAGCATCATTGCGATACACAGCCACTGAACTGATTACCCAAGATCCTCAGCTATGGTTTAAGCTCGCTGATTGGATGTTTTAGCCGCAATGCATGTAGGGATATGGTGTTAATGCGATATGAAATCCAAAAAACATTTCTGAGTTTAGGATGGCCGAAGACACTACACTACCCATAATCCCCAGCTATCGTTTAGGACTACAGTCCCCGTGATTAATCTTCAAGCTCTGGGATTGGATGTTGGAGTGGCAGTGCGCCAAGGTTACGCCGAGCGTCAAACAGCTGTTTGAAATGGAACGAAACCACGCCAGACTATCCAAAACTGCAATCGAACGCCCCCCCAGAACTACACACTGCTATTGTGTTTCGCAAAATGTTCTATGGGACGTATCTACTGAATGTTTTCCCCACAATTAGAAGTTGCCATTATTAAACACATTGGTGTTATCAAATTTAAAACATATAATTAATAAATGGGTGAAAATCACTTGGGTCCATAATGCGCAGCATTAATATATAGCATTGATATATACCCACATGACAGCTCATTGTTACTTTGTAATTCTACTCCACTACAATTCAGAGGTTAACCTGGTATTTTTACTCCACTACATTTATTTTAGTTACTTTGCAGATTCTGATTAATGATGTGAAATATAAACAACCCTTAAATCAGACTTTAGTTACACCTGAGTAAAATTCAGGGAAGGTGATTGTCAAGTGCCAACAATCAGGAGAGATATTTGATAGTTGGTGCTTGAGAAGACTAAACATGTATCTGCAGATCTCTATAAAGTATATTCATTAATCGTTATTCTCTACTAATAGTTAATTAAAGACTGTATATTATGGCTATTTTGCTCATCCCTTTCAAGATTTCCTAAGGTTTATTGACATATCATATACACAACTACGGTGTAGTTATGCAATGAATGAAAAACTTGGGTCACAGGTTCCTCAACAGTGCATTACAAGACATCTATCAATATGTGTGTACCTCCACCATTAAACTGTCATATTCTGCACATTTCTTATTCTATCTATACATAAGAGTATAATTCATATGTATAATATCAGTTAAAATAAGTGCTTCAACATAGTTAACATTGCAGGAAAGCAATATATTAGACGTTAAGTACTTTGTCAGGCTTAATATTTATCTGTAGATAGATACCCCCAAAGTGTTTTTCTTATTTAAAAGAAGACCTTAATCTGTTATTTAATGTTTAAATAAAGGTTAATTCGTTTTTCTGTTTTGCACCTCCTCCTATTAATATCTTTGTACATTCTGCACTAAACAGTTTTATTGTAGAGATCACTTATAGTATCTTCTTGATTTTTTATATTCTATATTTATACTTTCCCCCTATGAAAGTATGTACTCTTAATATTTTTTTAATCAAATAAAACACAATAATTCAATAACGTGCTTTAACCACTAGGCGGTGCACACAAGGTACACACAGCCATAATAACTTTGTATTATTAGTGTAGGACACTTTTGTTTTCGTACAACATCTGAAGATGTGGTTTTATTCATGCTTTCACATAATTTTACAGCATATTGCTATACTATTTCAGACTCAGTATTTACATTCTTACATTCAAAGAAAATCAGTAATATCTTTAAAAACTACAGTCCTTTTATATCAGCTGTGCACCGTTATGATGTAAATATAACCTATCTGTGAATTAGATCAAATGTAAAAGTCAGCCGAATTAGTGTTGATACTGCAAGGAGACGTATTGTGTGAAGAGAAATTGAAGATGTTGTTTAATTGTTGAATATATTTATGATCCACGTCAAGTATTCAGTTTCGGCGGCATTTTCTCAGTTTTTCCAAAGGTCTTCTCATCAGGGCTCTATAAATAAAGAACTACGGCAGATCTGTAATATACAATGAAGCCGAACCGTGTATTACAATGCCGTTATGTGATGACTTTCAAAGAGAAAAGCAAGAGCGCTCGGAATTAAGTATTATTTTATTCTTTTAAAATGTTTTCCGGATTTCATATCATATAAACAACAAATCCCTACATGCATTGCTGCTAAAACATCCAATAAGCGAGCTTAAACCATAGCTGAGGATCTTGGGTAATCAGTTCAGTGGCTGTGCATCGCAATGGTGCTCGAAATGTCCCTTATAGGCCTACGTCTGTTTCCGGTTATTTTTATTTGGAAATTCAGTTCCTGATGGACGCCAAAAAAGCCAGAGATTATGGAATTGAACAAATAAATAAAAACAAGGATAATTGTGTGTTATTGGTGAGTAAATAACAGTGTGTTGTTTTGAAAATAATAACAAATTAGAAGGAAAAAAAGATTTAAAAAAATACAGATTTCAGTATCTTGAGGCTCTGAGCCCCATTTATTTTCCTCACAGACGGCAACAAAAAACAGACATTATACGATTTAAAATAAAAACAATAATCGTGGCTTGATATTGAGTAAGAACATGTTTTTATGAACCCCACAGCTTCCGGTGTTCCAAGACCCGAACGGACAAAAAGACGTGCTGCAGGCACGAAACATACCAATAGAAATACATTGCTTTTAAAATCGTGCTGTGTGACACGAAAAAAAGGGGGAAATCGTGTTGGTGAACAAAAATCAATAGATTAAATGTCGTGACTGTAAGGGAAACTTCTGTGTAGCAATGCAGTGGGAGTCACCGACTCAGGAAGGAGACACGGTGGAGCAGGAGCTTTTGATGTCAACCACTGATGATTTATTTGGAGTTACGGCCGGAGGATTCACATCACAAATCACAGCAGTCACGGTGAGACTGCACGGGTGGGTTGCCACGTCAATTCTGCAGCGCCTCTCTCTTGCTAGCCCATTTAACTGGTTTCACAGAGAGTCATCAACATGTTTTGACAAGATAGCTTTAGACAGTTGGGCACACTGAGTTACCTGCGTCCGCCACTTATGGCCTCGAATATGTCATACCCTGGAGTCCACAAACAACAAAGAAGGAAGTGTCCCAGTGCACCCACAACAAAGACCATCTGTGACCTAGTGTTGACCGGTCACAGAATGGGAACAATAACATTATGGCTGAAGCAGCCTATGTCCTTAAAGGAGATAAACAGACGTCAGGGTTGGTCCTGTACGTCATATCTAGGAGTCTAGGACAATTATTTCCCTAACAGTGACTATAACACAAAATGCCGTGAGACTGGTTATTATGTTACTCCCTCTAGCACAGGGATGGGCAAATGGCGGCCCGCGGGCCGCATGCGGCCCCCACCTCCTCTTTTTCCGGCCCTCAGATTAATTTATAAACAACGTAATTAATAAAAAAATGTTTTTTTTACTTGTAGTATTGATACCGTCCATTAGACTCCTAGTTACGTCGCGAGCTGCGTAGATGATTTCAAATACCGCGAAATAATCTGTGACGCATTTGTGTGTATTGTGTTTGTTTCCCGGAGAAACACTCACAAGAAACACCGGCTGTTGTTATGCCTGCTGTGACGTTAAGTTGCCTCTTGTAATTAGGCCTTTACAAGCTTAAAAGTTGTTTTTATCATCTGAATTTGGCGAAACAATTATTTGAAATCAGATGAAAACAAACTGTCACGGACCCTGCCGTGTTATCTATGATTACTACGCTTTTCATTCATAATTTCAGCGGGAGGGAGGGGGAGCGGCGCTGAGGAACAGCAGAGTGCGGGCTGACAGGTGTCTGTGTTGACATTCCCCTTATTGTGGAATAAGGGGAATGCAGAGACTGGCTACAAGTGTTTTATGTTCAAGTTAGACAACTAATGTCTGGGTTAGGGTTCATGACTTCATGTGTATGTCATCTAATGGTTAATCTCAATACACACACATTTTCCGTGCTTTCCAATAGTTTAAAATAGTTGTATTCCACTGTTCATTACAAACATGCCACTTGTAAAAATGAAATAAAATATCTGTGAACTGATATTTGTTTAGTGAGCTTATTAGAGGATGTTCCCATTTTTTGGGGATGTTCCCTTTGATTGTAAAATATCAATGAAGATGTCAGACTTAGTATATTTGTTAATAATTACATACAATACATGGAATTGTTGTGTGTGTGTGTGTTCCAAGTGAATCTGCGGCCCCCTGGTGGCCAGTACATCAATGATGTGGTCCCCACCACCATCAACGTTGCCCATCCCTGCTCTAGCAGAAGCTAGCAAGCTTAACAATTGGGTGTTTAATAATAAATCAAGTTTAAATTATCAGAGCCACACATTTGAAAATAGCTAGTTACATAGCTAACGTTTGCCAACTAGCTTGTGTAGTAGACAGCTAATGTTCGCTAGCTACTTTGATAGATAGAAAACTAACGTTGGCTAGTTAGCTCATAACTAATGTTTGCTAGCTAGTTTTAATAAAACTAGCTAGAAAACATTAGTTATGAGCTAACTAGCCAACGTTAGCTATCTATAAAACTTGTATAGATAGCTAACGTTGGCTAGTTAGCTGTATAGCTACAGTTTGCTAGTCACCTGTATAGCTAATTTTCGCTAGCTGATTTGAGAGATAGAAAGCTAACGTTTGCTAATAAGCTGTATAGCTAAAGTTAGCTAGTTATCTGTATAGCCAATGTTCACGAACTAGTTTGATTGATATAAAGCTAATGTTCTCTAGTTAGCTGTAGGCTATATCTAAAGTTAGCCAGGGCTGCCAAACCCAACCCAGTCTCACGGCATTTCGTGTTCACCAACACGATTTTTAATCTATTGATTCGTGTTCACCAAAACGATTTGCCCCTTTTTTTCGTGTCACACAGCACGATTTTAAAAGCAATGTATTTCTACTGCCTGCAGTACGTCTTTTTCTCCGGTCGGGTCGAGGAAGACAGGAAGCTGTGTGGTTCATAAAAACATGTTCTTACTCAATATCAAGCCACAGTTATTTCTTTTATTTTAAATCGTATAATTTCGGACTTTTGTTGCCGTCTGTGAGGAAAATAAATGGGGTTCAGAGCCTCAGGATACTGAAATCTGTATTTTTTAAATCTTTTTTTCCTTCTAATTTGTTATTCTTTTCAAAATAACACACTGTTATTTACTCACCAATAACACACAATTATCCTTGCTTTTATTTATTGGTTTAATTCCATAATCTCGGGCTTTTGTGGCGTCCGTCAGGAACTGAATTTCAAAATAAAAATAACCGGAAACAGACGTAGGCATTTCGAGCGATTACCCAAGATCCTCAGCTATGGTTTTAAGCTCGCTTATTGGATGTTTTAGCCGCAATGAATGCTGGGATTTGTTGTTTATATGATATGAAATCCGGAAAACATTTTAAAAGAATAAAATAATACTTAATTCCGAGCGCTCTTGCTTTTCTCTTTGAAAGTCATCACATAACGGCATTGTAATACACGGTTCGGCTTCATTGTATATTACAGATCTGCCGTAGTTCTTTATTTATAGAGCCCTGATGAGAAGACCTTTGGAAAAACTGAGAAAATGCCGCCGAAACTGAATACTTGACGTGGATCATAAATATATTCAACAATTAAACAACATCTTCAATTTCTCTTCACACAATACGTCTCCTTGCAGTATCAACACTAATTCGGCTGACTTTTACATTTGATCTAATTCACAGATAGGTTATATTTACATCATAACGGTGCACAGCTGATATAAAAGGACTGTAGTTTTTAAAGATATTACTGATTTTCTTTGAATGTAAGAATGTAAATACTGAGTCTGAAATAGTATAGCAATATGCTATAAAATTATGTGAAAGCATGAATAAAACCACATCTTCAGATGTTGTACGAAAACAAAAGTGTCCTACACTAATAATACAAAGTTATTATGGCTGTGTGTACCTTGTGTGCACCGCCTAGTGGTTAAAGCACGTTATTGAATTATTGTGTTTTATTTGATTAAAAAAATATTAAGAGTACATACTTTCATAGGGGGAAAGTATAAATATAGAATATAAAAAATCAAGAAGATACTATAAGTGATCTCTACAATAAAACAGTTTAGTGCAGAATGTACAAAGATATTAATAGGAGGAGGTGCAAAACAGAAAAAACGAAATTAACCTTTATTTAAACATTAAATAACAGATTAAGGTCTTCTTTTAAATAACAAAAACACTTTGGGGGTATCTATCTACAGATAAATATTAAGCCTGACAAAGTACTTAACGTCTAATATATTGCTTTCCTGCAATGTTAACTATGTTGAAGCACTTATTTTAACTGATATTATACATATGAATTATACTCTTATGTATAGATAGAATAAGAAATGTGCAGAATATGACAGTTTAATGGTGGAGGTACACACATATTGATAGATGTCTTGTAATGCACTGTTGAGGAACCTGTGACCCAAGTGTTTCATTCATTGCATAACTACACCGTAGTTGTGTATATGATATGTCAATACACCTTTGAAAATCTTGAAAGGGATGTGCAAAATAGCCATCATATACAGTCTTTAATTAACTATTAGTAGAGAATAACGAGTAATGAATACACGTTATTACTCGTTTCCATTCATGTCAATTGCAGATACATGTTTAGTCTTCTCAAGCACCAACTATCAAATATCTCTCCTGATTGTTGGCACTTGACAATCACCTTACCTGAATTTTACTCAGGTGTAACTAAAGTCTGATTTAAGGGTTGTTTATATTTCACATAATTAATCAGAATCTGCAAAGTAACTCAAATAAATGCAGTGGAGTAAAAATACCAGGTTAACCTCTGAATTGTAGTGGAGTAGAATTACAAAGTAACAATGAGCTGTCATGTGGGTATTAATGCTGGACATTATGGACACAAGCGATTTTCACCCATTTATTAATTATATGTTTTACATTTGATAACACCAATGTGTTTAATACTGGCAACTTCTAATTGTGGGAAAAACGAAAACGTTCAGTAGAGACGTCCCATAGAACATTTTGCGAAACACAATAGCCAGCATGTGTAGTTCTGGGGGGGCGTTCGATTCCAGTTTTGGATAGTCTGGCGTGGTTTCGTTCCATTTCACACAGCTGTTTGACGCTCTGCGTAACCTTACGGGACTGTAGTCCTAAACGATAGCTGGGGATTATGGGTAGTGTAGTGTCTTCGGCCATCCTAAACTCAGAAATGTTGACAATCGCAATAATGCTCGAAATGTCCCTTATAGGCCTACGTCTGTTTCCGGTTATTTTTATTTTGAAATTCAGTTCCTGACGGACGCCAAAAAAGCCAGAGATTATGGAATTAAACCAATAAATAAAAGCAAGGATAATTGTGTGTTATTGGTGAGTAAATAACAGTGTGTTATTTTGAAAAGAATATCGAATTAGAAGGAAAAAAATATTTAAAAATACAGATTTCAGTATCCTGAGGCTCTGAGCCCCATTTATTTTCCTCACAGACGGCAACAAAAGTCTGAAATTATACGATTTAAAATAAAAGCAATAATTGTGGCTTGATATTGAGTAAGAACATGTTTTTATGAACCACACAGCTTCCGGTCTTCCTCGACCCGACCGGAGAAAAAGACGTGCTGCAGGCAGTAGAAATACATTGCTTTTAAAATCGTGCTGTGCAACACGAAAAAAAGGGGCAAATCGTGTTGGTGAACACGAATCAATAGATTAAAAATCGTGTTGGTGAACACGAAATGCCGTGAGACTGGGTTGGCCAAATCTCACGCATTGAGCGTGAGAGTCACGCAATTAACCCATATCTCACGCCACACTTGCCTTTCCTCACGCTAAGTTTTCGTCCAAAAATAAATGTATATAAATATAAAAATAAAGTGAAGGAACAGCAAACCGAGCGGTCTCTGAAATGAGACGGTCCTCTGGCTTCGTTCAGTAAAGTTGGAATGATATTGGGAGATTCTGATTTCACGGATCAATAACTCATGAACAAAACATTATTCAGACACAAATGACGTCTCCTAAGTACCGTGGTAAGGTTGACAACGAACTACAATCACATTTTGATAAAAAAAAAGCCAATACGCGCCGTCCTCCGAGCTGGACACATTACATTGGTCTCTATCCGCAGCCGGAGAAGAAACGAGTGCTCAGGGACCGTCTGCAAAGTGCAACTCCGAAAAAAGAGAATACAATAATATTCAATCACTATTATACAGCTTATTACTAACAAACTCACTACACACATCAATAGTCTCCTGTGTGTCAGACTACAGCAAGGAGTTTGGAAAAATATGCTTTTGAATAATTTGGGGGAATATTTATAATGTAAAATCTTCAATAACTATGGCATCATCTTCAATAACTTTACTATTATACAGCATATTTCTACCAAACTCACTATTTGCATTGTTGTTGTTAGCATCTGGTTAGCTAGCTGTGCTAACAGATATTATAAGCTGTTTCTAAAACAAGGAGAGGGAGAGCTCTGTCCTGTCAGACTGAGAGAAATACAGCTCAGTGAGGTAAGGGACTCTCTGTTTAGATCAGGGGTGTCAAACTCAAGGCCCGGGGGCCAAATCCGGCCCGCGACTTCATTGTATGTGGCCCCACAAGAGCTTGCAAAGAATATAATATGTTTATTATATGGTTACATGCCGATTTACAGAAGCACGTTGCTCATAAACTACATGTCCCACAATGCATCTCAAATTAGACTTTTTTCTTAGAATTTGCCTTTTTCTCGGAATCTGACTTTTTTCCAAAATGTTATTTATTTATTTGTTGCCCTAGACTTCTGCTTTCAGACGTAGTTAATTATGAAGTTATTACCGTATACGATAATAATCCAATGCAGAGGCAATAATGTAATATAATTATTTTTATATATTAAATATTTATATATGTATTTTGATTAGGGCCGGGACTTTAACGCGTTAATTAAGATTAATTAATTACACAAAAATTAACGCGTTAAAAAAATTAACGCATTTTAATCGCACTTATTTTTGCACCGCGGAACGTTTCTCACTGGATGAGTTTCAGGCGTACCGATTATACTGGAGCACCAACTAACGTTCATGACTTCAGACAACAACAAACCACAGTGAAGTGGGAAATGTTGTTTTAAAAAAACGGACGGATGGAAGCGTCGATAAGAGCACGGTTGTGTGCAAATTATGCAAAACGGAATTCGCATATCACCGCAGCACATCAAGCCTCAAGTATCACCTCAATGCAAAACATATAGCAGCTAGCGTGGAAGCTAGCGTGGACGTTAGCCTCTTTTATCGCGTTCACACCAAAAGAGCCGGTACTAAAATTAGTTCATGAGAACCTTTTTACCCCCCACGAAAGTCCCTTGCTAGAGAGCAGAGAGCTGCTAGAGAGCAGGGACTTTCGTACGGCTCTCTTGTGAGAAAAAGAGCTATATTTCTGATTGGCTGGGCGGATTGCAAACCACGCCCCGTAAAAACTCCCAAAAAGTTTTGTGAAGCCGCCATTTTATTATCCTCGCATTAGCATTATTAGCATTAGCCCAGCGCAGAAACGCAGAGAGACTAACTTATGGCGACACAAAATAAAACATGGGAGCGGTGGAGATGAGGGAGGTGTCGGCGTTCTGGCTATTACTCGGAAGGCTGCTGGGGACTCCCAGCAGCTTCTACTGAAGCCAGTGCCCCAACTCGGGGACTTCCGGCCGGGGGACTTTGGGCGGCAGTATACGCGTGAAGTGGTTTGCGGCCTGCCAGTAAACCCAAAAGCAGAAGAAGAAGAAGTGACGTCAGCGGCTTCATTTGCCTAATCCACCCCCCAGGTTCAAAGAGTTCTCATGAACTAAATTCTCATGAACCTTTGTGGGAAAAGTACTGCGGTGTAAATGCGCTCTAATGGTATACTAAAATCCATGTGAAAAAAATTGCTTCTCACTGTTCTTAGGTCAAATATGTATATGCGATTAAAAATGCGATTAATTTCGATTAATTAATTACAAAGCCTCTAATTAATTAGATTAATTTTTTTAATCGAGTCCCGGCCCTAATTTTGATATATTCATATATATACAACTGGCCCTTTGAGTGCAACCATGATGCCAATGTGGCCCGAGATGAAATTGAGTTTGACACCCCTGGTTTAGATAGTTAACTTTAGTCTAGTTATCTCAGTGGGTCTTAAACGGTTTGGTCACCATTTATGAGAATAAATGAAAAACAGTTATGAAATACTATGACAGTAAAACAAGAATACAGTTTAAAAGGGGAGTGATTTGTAAAATATCCATAAAGAAAAAGTAAATCTGTTTACAGTTCTGTTTCATATGGGTGTTGAGAGATGTATCCATAGAACTCTTCATGTTGCTCTCAAAGTGCACCAGATTGATGCTTTCAACTTCAATATTTAAAAAACAAATCTTCCCGGGGGTGCATGCCCCCGGACCCCCCTAGAGGAGGTGAGGAAGACTACATTGAGGACGCCGGTCCAAGTGATTGAGGTTGAGGGCAAAGTTTAAAGATGTTTTTTTCATATAGGGCCTACTACTATCACAACTTATTTTCATATCAAAGCTGTTAGTCTCTCATCAGTAATACGCTCATGAATAGGACAAACTTTGAGCAGATATGAAATGGTGCAGCACTTTTCTTTCTACCTCTCTGAGTGTGTGTGTGTGTGTGTGTGTGTGTGTGTGTGTGTGTGTGTGTGTGTGTGTGTGTTGTGTGTGTGTGTGTGTGTGTGTGTGTGTGTGTGTGTGTGTGTGTGTGTGTGCGTGTGCGTGTGTGCGTGTGTGTGTGTGTGTGTGTGTGGGATTGCTGGGTCCAGGACGCAGTGTAGCGTTAAGCCACAGCTTCAAACGGCACTTAATCACACACTGCAGCACCGAGTAAATATCTAATCACACACACTGGGCTGCATGAATGCTGATGCACACACTAATGTGTTTATCATGCACACACATGTACACACACACACACACACACACACACACACACACACATACACACCCTGTCAAATCACACACACACACAGATGACATGTGTCTTTCAGAAATGGATGGGAAATTCCATATTTTTCCACTTTGTGTAACGGTCAGACTAGGCAGGAGCACACACACTCACAAACACACAAATGCACACACATCACTGTTTGTGATCTATCTCAATGCCACGCCTCAACAGATTCAATCAGAGGGGAGCCTTTGTTTTTTATCCTATCTGTTGTTTTATTTTCCTATTCTCTCTCCCTTTCAACACACACACACACACACACCCACACACACACACACACACACACACACACACACCACACACACACACACACACACACACACTTTGTTTTCTCAGTTGGAGTCAAATAACTTTACTCTGAATGTTCCCACAGCTCTCACTATGAAGTTAAACACAGATACAACAGGACCCCCCCCACACACACACACACACCACACACACACACACACACACACACACACCACACACACACACACACACCACACACACACACACACACAACACACACACACACACCACAACACACAGGCACCCACACACAAGATATGGGAGTGAGTTGCAGGTGCTGAGTTATATCCGATGCATGGCTGATTCCACATGTGTATCCATACATTGAGGGAAGGTATGGTTGTGTTGTGTGTGGGTGTGTGTGTGTGTGTGGTGTGTGTGTGGATGTGTGTGTGTGTGTAGTGTGTGTGGTGTGTGTGTGTGGTGTTGTGTGTGTGTGTGTGTGTGTGTGTGTGTGTGTGTGTGTGTGTGTGTGTGTGTGTGTGTGTGTGTGTGTGTGTGTGTGTGACAGTAGGAGTGAGTCACTTTTCATGTGTGTTATTACACTCTCTATATTCACACATTTTAAATAAAGTAAACATTGTTATCCGTGTTCATTTCAAATAAGCTTTATGTAAAAAAATGCTTTCAGATTTCAAGTTGTATTTTACTAAATTCATAATGTATGTAAAATAATGGAGCAATAAATACAAAGAAAGATATATGTGCTTAATGTGAGACAGCGGGTGAAGATTGAAAGTAGAATGTGTGCGTTAGTTTTCGGTGTGAGGTTGCAGGTTCAGCTGCTCTTTCTCCTCCTTTTTTATGACACTTAATACAGAAATACACAGTTCCCTGCCTGGAGGCAGGAAACCTGCAGGTGCAGCCCTGAAATATGGCAGCGGATTGACTAATTAAAAAAGAAAATCCCATTCACGCATCAACTTTTCATATCCCAAGCCCCATTTGATATGCTTGATTCAATACTCAACTCTCAAATCTCACCTGAGGCTGGAAACATTTCCGAGCGCCTGAAAGTCTAAATCCAGGAGTTAGTGAGAGAAGCTGCTGCTGTCTGCAGAAGTTAAAGTAGAAGTTAAAACTAAATGAAGATGTCCTATCTCATTTCCTCCTCCCCTTCTCTCATGTCCAATTCTTTTTCCTTCCTCTTCCTGGTATAAACTTGGCCGTGCAACACTGACTTTTATTCGACAGCACCATTTCCCACAGAGTCTTAAAAACACACAGAGCTGTTAAAGTGTCAGGGGAGCGAAAGTAAGTGAAGACATTAAAGTATTGAAGGAGAAGCCAGTAATAACATTAATACATTGAACAAAAACAGTGTTTATTATTGCACACAGCATTGCAAAGTTATTACACGGATGTTTTGAGCAGTGTTTGGGTATTTGGCAGTGGCGAACCGTCAGGGCCTTCAAGGTATTCAGAGGATACCCTGGAACACTCAGATAAAACAAACAAAAAATCGATTTAATTATATAAATAAAATGTAAATGAAATGAATAAATGAGAATCGTATCTGTGTTGTTGATCTGTAATAATAATGTTACGTTGATTTGTTTGTCCTTCTCGGACCATGCACTACGCATTTCAGTAGAAAATAAAGCAACCAATCAGATCTTGTTCTGGGTCTCTGGGTAGAATATCCTTCAACTAGGTATTCTACAGCCTTGATCGAATGCCCTGGCCGTTGCACTGAATAGGCTTGTTTGAGACAAGCGAGACCTGCGCAGACCTGCGCAATTTCGATCAACGTCTTGCTCGTGCGTTGCATGATGGTTAGTCATTTTGTCCGACTTGCTCTGGAGGCTCGCCTACATGAGACGTTGAAATCTCGCGGGACAAAGACGCCCGCAGCCTTGAGAGCGAGGCGCGACGAGGCGCGACGAGGCGCGGCGAGGCGGCGCAGTTCCTCTCCACGGGCTGCGGAAGCGAAATGCTTGATGGGAAACGACTCGCTGGTATCTCGAGCTGAGCGCTCATTGGTGGTTTTTACCCCGTGCTGCTGATTAAACTCTCCAATTGGCTCGGCAAAAGTGTTGTTGTTTTGTGTCAGTTTTACGTCGCCACATCCATTCACATTTTTCATCATTCTTCCACAATGTTTATCATCATGAAATTAATATCCATATATTTTATACTATACTTGCACTGCTTACCGTTTTCATACTTTATATATCTTAGCATATTCATACCCACTGTTCATACTGCTCTCAGGCTGCTGTGTATATCTAGTGTATTCATACCCTCACTGTTTATTCATCATTCAATTCATTCTATATTTTATTCTGTAGATTGTGTACATTACTTTTCACTTCACTGCTTGTTGCACCTGGTTAGAAGCTAAACTGCATTTCGTTGTCTCAGTACCTGTAATATGTACAATAACAATAAAGTTGAATATAATCTTTAGCAGGAACAAATGTATTTACTTAGTACATATCTGACATTAACGATTAAACACATGTGTGCATTCTTTATAAATGCAAACCGAGTCAAGCCGACTCCGGAGGTGGCGGTATGCACCTTCAAGCTGTTTGCAATCCGCCGAAGAAGAAGAAGAAGAGAAGAAGAAAGAAAGAAGAAAGAAGAAGAAGATGAATAAGAGAAGAAGAAGA